>NW_028221654.1:0-52580 GCF_014529385.1 Adiantum capillus-veneris
CAAAACAACTTGGTATGATGAGGAATACCACCATATAGAGCTAGAATTTAGAGGGAAGTGCTTTTGGGGGACATCACTCACAGAACAGTCATCACATATGGACTTCCGATGCCTAGTGTGGCGAAGAAGAGGGCATTTTTGGCTCGACTAGAGTAGGATCTATACTAGCTATTCTTGAGTCAGGACTTGCTTGACCCATGGCGGCTCTTTCATGAGTTGTCCCCCCCTGCCATTACCTCTACAGAGACTTGGGGTCAGTACGCATCATCTTTGTACACAGTTTTTGGACAGCAGCCCCTTCTCGACCCCCCTGATCCATGCCCACACGCATGTGCTTTTTTCACCGTTGTGATGGTGAAAAAGGCCATTGACAGGATGAGGACTCGGAGAGCATATGATCATGATGGCTTTGTGCTGAGCATTTCATGCATGCCAAAGATCTACTAGCAGAGCTTCTAGCAGTTATGTTTAACCGTGCCATGTGTGTTTAACCGTGCCATGTGTGTGGGCTGCCGATACTTGGAGCCTATCTACGATTGTAACTATCTTCAAATCAGGAGGCCCTATAGAGCTTGGAGAATTATCACACTATCATGATTTGGACACACATTGGCATGGTTGTACGCATCCATTCTTGAACAGCAGCGGAGTAGATGGGCAGAGAGAGTGGGAATGCATGCAGCTGGGCAGGCAGGGTTCATGAGAGGTTTTTCTACTCTTTACCATATCTTGACACTCAGGGCATCTTCGAGGAGGGAAGATCCCGTGGGAGGTGGATCTATTGTAGCTTTGATGGATTTCCTCAAAGCGTTTGACATAGTACCCAAAGCTAGATTGATGCGCAGATTATAGGAGAGGGAGTTCCCACAAAGATCATTTGGGGGATCATGGCATTGTACAGATCAGTAGTAGGGCATGTACGCACCTCAGAGGGTCTATCTACACCGGTACACTCCACTATTGGGGTGAAGCAGGGCTGCCTGCTCTCTCCAACTCTATTTGGTATGTATGTGGATGAGGTTTCTGACTACATTGAGAGAGATGGTGATAGAGGTGCACCGCTGGCAGGAACATGGATTTCACTATTGTTATATGTTGATGATATTGTGTTGATCTCCGACTCTCCGGTGGGGATGCAACGTCAATTGGATGCTTTGCATAGGTTTGCCGATGAAAGTGGTTATTCTGTCAACCTTGGTAAAACCAAGGTCATGGTTTTTAATACCACCCCACAGTGGATCAGGAGGCCAGCGCCCACATTCACATATGGCCACGAGATAGTGGAATATACAGATGTGCGTATCTCGCCAGCAGCAGACGCCACAACAATGCCCCCCGTGTGACATGGAGCCTGAGACAGAGTTACACTACACATGCCACTATCCGTCTACTACGAGATACGAGGCCTCTTCCACTGCTTGTTCACAGAGGGCTTTGGACCACTCTCCAAAGTCATGAGGTACGAGGATCAGAGATGCCTGGGTTTGTTTCTGTTGGATCAGACATAGAGAGAGCCTGATGAGAGGAGAGGCCATCCAATCTTAAAGACACATCGTAGACTTCTTTAGAGAAGACATTGGACACCTGGAGGAGCTACTACCACAATAGATATTGTCGCCTCACACCAGAGGCACATTGATCAATCGAGTGACTGAGCTGGGGAGATCCAGACGCCCACAACCGCGGAGGACTACACACCATCAACGGAGGCTACATCAGAGGATTCGGATCACTTTGGCCCGACATGCACGACGCTCGGTCAAACTGCTGACCATGGAGGAGATTGATGATATCCGTCAGTGACCAATGTTGGATCTCTTGTGACTTGTGATTTAGCTATCCCAACTAGCTGCTTAGTTTACGCCTACCAGTTTAGGATTCCATTGTATTTTTATTTTTCATTTTGTTACTCTGACTTTGTATCAGATCCACCACATTGTAACGCTCCGGTCTCATAGGTCATTTTGGCCTTTTGAAGATTTCATTTCATATCTCTCTCTCTCTCTCTCTCTCTCTCTCTCTTCTCTCTCTCTCTCTCTCTCTCTCTCTCTCTCTCTCTCTCTCTCTCTCTCTCTCTCTCTCTTGTGTGTGTGTGGGTGTGTGTGTGTGTGTGTGTGTGTGTGTGTGGTGTGTGTGTGTGTGTGTGCGTGTGCGTGTGCGTGTGCGTGTGCGTGTGTGTGCGTGTGTCTCCTCTTTTTTTGTGAGCAAAAAGTGGGGTTTGTGACCCTTTGCATTACATAAAAATTAACCATAGATCCGTATACAAGAAATATGGGAAAAATATAAAAGATACAACGAGATCATGGGAAAATCCCATACAAACTGCAAGATACATCAAGGGATAAGATACTCTAATCAAGAAGTGGTGATGAAGCTCTCTTGCTGTAAGAGTCCTACACAAATCTGCCAAAAGCTCTATCTACCTTCGACGATGTAGCAAAACTACCATGTCCAGTGCTAGCTACTTGACTAATATGAAGTATCTAGTATGTGCTCTCCTCTCTTCTTTCGTTCATATGCCACATCATCACAATGAAACTTGAGTGAAATTTGTAGTATACAGAGACCCATACTCCGTAATGACCTAAGCATAGGCTTCATGCCTCAAGCAAGCCTACCGGATGGGTAAGTGCATGGCTCGTATGACTGAAAAAGTTACTTCTACCTCACATATGACCATGCACAACCACAAAATAGCCCACTCCCTAATTCGTTCCTAGGGGATGTTGGAGCTAGTACTGGGCAAGAGGTGAAACTCTTAACATCTTAAGATCCTTAACATAAAAAAAAAGTAAATAATTTTATTGTAGATACTCCATCCTTGAAGTTCTTTGATTGAGGAGGTGGGAGTGATATGGATGATATGGTACACATTCAAAATATTCGTGCCAAGACGTGTAGAAATAGTGATTGGCTGGTGGTGGTGGTGGTGGCGGTGGCAGCGGAGTCAAATGGAGGTGGGCCCAAACTTTTGTGTGGTTGAAATCCTTGTTTAAAATGTCAATCTTGCATTTCACTCTCTAACAACTTGTCATATTCCTTGAACTCCATGGCTTTTTAGGTGCGAGTGTGTAGCAGATATGGGAATGATTTTCTTGATAAGGAAAGGAAGCTACGGAGCTATGATACACCTATAACTGGTCACCACCATGTACCAAGAGAAAGATTATTGATACAAACTTGACTCAAAACTAAGAACGGAGACTTTTACTTTCACGACAAAAATGGTAGAATAAACACATCGGGTGCCACAAGTAGGTGCTCTTGGCAGTAGTAGTTCTTTATTTATATTAAGTGCAAGCGAGGTGTACAACCTGCTCAGCGAGCCCACTCTCAGAATCTGATTTACAATTGGCACCATGGCCTCTTATCTATAGTTCCAAATGCAAAAAGCGGCTCATAAAACAATTCATGACTCAAAAGCCACCTCTTGACTTCTATTTTTTAAAACATATGGCAAAATTGGTGGGTTGTGATCATGTCATTAGCTAATATCCATACAATTCCTTGTAGGGTAAAGGGGCCAGTAACGTGACGGCCCCCAAAACTAAGACAGACTAAACCCTTAGATTTGTATTGTTTGGGGATCAATTGTGGCACCCAAAAAAGAAAGGTGAAACGGCTACCTTGTCTGCATTGCATTGATCTATTGAAGAGTGTGTGGTTTCAAGCCTCTGTGGCTGCAGCGTACTCTTTTAGGCTCTTGTGGGCGTGCTCTTGGGCCCCCAATTTTGTTACACGTGATTTTGAATATGGTGCAATAAATCTCAAATCCGAAATAAGACAAACTCAAAAATTATTTTGATGAAACCTCATGACAAGATGAATGCAATGAGCTAACTCTGCGCTTAAAATTGAGCTCCACAAGTTAGGTATTCCCCTACTGCCCCCTTTACCCTAAATAGTGGGAAATTTACGTTGCAATCGGCGCGGCCAAGCCTGTTGGTAGTAAGTAAAGAATACCGCCAGGGTCCCTCGACTTGAGGGTCAATACTCTTTGAAGAGGCACTAGGCCTGAATCTAATGTTATAGAGTGTGAAGTCTTTTCTGTTACGCCAAGGTCATTTCAAGTTGTATCATTGGTTTCAGTTGGCACATGGTGCAGGCCAGTTACAATCGCCGAGGCATGAGGCAATGGTGCTTGTAGAGAATGGTTCTCCCTTCCCCTCGTGGGCTGAAAATGCAGCTGCCATGGCATGGTACAATCTCCTTTTAAAATTGCCAGGAGAGTCTAAGGTTGTGAGGGGCGCTTGGATGAGAGATTACTCTCTCTTCTGCAACTTCTACTTCGCGTGCAACTTGTGTCAAATGACACCCAATTTCTTCGTTTATACCCGTTCTGGGCTGGTTCCGACTCAGTGAATATGATAAGAATTTAATCAGAATTTGACTTAAGTTCCTTTTGCAAGGAGTCTTCATTGAACTTGCACCGAGTGTACCAACAAAGACACACCGGGTAAGACATGCATATGCTCGCACAACATCTTGTATTGGGATTCCTGCTGGTTCTTGTCCGCAAAATAGTCTAGACAACCTGATGCCAGCGGTTGACCGAAGAGTTATTGAGAGCTATTATACAGGTAGCATTCATTTCTGCTTCAGCTCATGCTTAGAACAGTTATTAGTGGTCATCTTTGAAAAACATATTGTATGACTCAATGCAGGAGGCTCGCATAAAAAGTGTGGATCATGGTTTCATGAAGAAAAAATTGTGATTGGTGCAAATATAAATCAGCTTCAAAATCATGCTGGAAAATGGCTTTGTAATTTGTAGGTGATGAGGAATTATTTGCATTTTGATGCATTTTTTGCAGGCCTTATTTTGGTCAAGCATGCATCACCTTTCTGTTTAATTTTGCACTGAAAATTTGATTGTTTCAATATAGTTGACTGTTCTTGTTGTTCATACCAGCTGATGGACAGTGTATGCCTGAACAGAGACTTCGAAAGAATGCAAGCAGTATATCCATCGCATGATGCGTAACAATGTGGACTAGCTGCAAAAAATGTAAGCCTTCAAATGCTATCGAGCTCCAAATGTCGGGCTCGTGATTGGTTATTTGTGGTGAGCAGACTATACAAACACGTGATTCTGGTTGTTTATTGTTGATAGGGGTGGCATTGTTGAACTTCTCTTATAAATCTGCAGGTTTTCAACCAACAAAAGCATTATTGTGGCATCTCGCATCAAAATGGTCTGGTTGAGGCCTTCCAAGCTGCTAAGGCTACTGACCAGCAAGGGCATCTTGTATCTAGGGATATTATATATGATCTTCTCCAGAGATGCCTTACAAAGAAAGAATTGGCATTGGGTAGGTATGTGCGATGTCTTATGGTCAGCAATGGGCTTGATTTTATTGCCCCCTTGGGAGATCACTTGATACGCACATTTACTTCTTGTGGGAGTCTACTTGATGCGGATGGGGTTTTCTTGAAGGTCTCAAAACCAAGCACTTTTACATGGAATGCTATCATATCCGCTCACGTAAATCTTGAAGAAAGGACAACGGCTCTGCAACTATTTGTGAATATGCAACAGGATGGAGTCCAACCAGATAAGGTGACATTTTTGCATCTCTTAAAATCTTGTGCCAGCTCACAAAAGTTAGGACATGGGAGGTGCTTACATTATTACATAATTTTTTCTGAAGTAACCTATGATTCTGCCATTGGCAACACCATCATTGATATGTATGCCAAGTGTAGCAGCTTAGAGGATGCACGTGCAGTTTTTGAATCTATGTCAGTTCTTGATGCAATATCATGGGGTGTCATGATCGCAGGATATGTGACGCATGATTGCTATTGGCTTGCTCTTGAACTCTTTTGCAAGATGCCAAGAAAGGAAATATTTTCAAGTAGAGTTGTACTTTCATGCACTTTGAAAGCTTGTGGTAGCATGAAACTTTGGGAATTGGGAAGACTGATACATGATGGAATGGAAAAGTCAGGTTTTGTAGTTGATTCCCTGATCGGAAGTGCTTTACTTAACATGTATTCTCTGTTTGGATTGTTAGGCGAGGCCCAAAAGGTATTTGACAAGGTACAAGATAAAAGCATACAGTTGTGGGGAGAAATGATTGCAGGATATGCAGAGCAGGGTTTTTGTGACAAAGCTTTGCAAGCATTTGAAAACATGCAGCATAGCGGGTTGAAACCTGATAAGTTTTCCTGTTTACGTATATTAAAATCTTGTGGTAGTCTTGGAGCAATGAGGCAGAGCAGGCTAATGTATGATCATGCAATCAGATGTGGGCTTGATTCTGATACTATGGTTGGCAACACACTTGTCGATGTATTCGCCAAGTGTGGTAGCCTTGAAGAGGCACAAAAATTGTTTTTAATGGTAAAGAACCGTGATGTAGTGTCATGGAGTGTGATAATTGCGGGCCATGCTCAGCAAGGGGATGGTCATCAAGCTCTTGAGTTGTTCAAGGAAATGCAAGTGAAGGGGTGTATGCCAAGTAAAGTTTCTTATTTGGGTGCCCTAAAAGCATGTGCAAATGTGAAAGATCTCGACCGAGGAAGGAAAATTCACGATCAGATTGCGAACACAGAGCTAATGGTTGATGTACTGGTTGGCAGCACTCTAATAGATATGTATGCGAAGTGTGGAAGCCTCGGTGAGGCACGTGAAGTGTTTGACTGCTTGCCCAACCGAAATGTTGTTGTTTGGGGTGCGATAATTGCTGGGTATGCTCAGCATGGACTCGGTGTTCATGCTCTTGAACTTTATAAGAGCATGCTGCGGGAAGACATTAGTCCAGATAAAGTGCTGTTTTCATCTGTTTTACAGGGTTGTGCTAGCGTTCGATACCTCAATTCAGGCCGCCTGTTACATGACCAGATCATTCAAGATGGATTTGAATCTCACATGATTGTTGGAAACACACTGATTGACCTTTATGTCAAGTGTGGAAGTATAGAAGAAGCTCGAACGGTCTTTGATCGATTGACTATCCGTGACATTGTTTCATGGGGCACCATGATTGCAGGATATGTTCAGCATAACTATGATCTTGCTGCTATTGAACTTTTTCAGAGCTCTCAAGAAAGGGGCATAGAACTTAACAAGGTTGTTCTTTTGGGTCTTTTAAAGGCTTGTGGTAGTATTAGAGCAGTCAACCAAGGCCAGATGGTACACCATTATATACTCAAAGAAGGACTTGAAAGTGATTTGGTGGTTTGCAACACGCTCCTTGATATGTATTCAAAAATTGGCAACTTGAGGGAGGCTCATAGGGTGTTTGACAGAATGCTACTTAAAGATGAGGTGTCGTGGAGCTCATTGATCGCCGGTTATGCTTGGTGTAGTGAGTGGGAGCAGGTCCAGAAGTGCCTTGAAGCCATGCAACAGCATGGTATGAGACCAGACGATGTGACCTTCACAAACATTCTTACTGCTTGTAGTCATTGCGGGTTGTTGGAGGAAGGCCGCTGGTTTTTCAGGTGTATGATAGAGGACTATGGGATTATGCCAAGCGTTGAGCACTACAATTGTGTGGTTGAACTTCTTAGCAGAAATGGGTGCTTGTATGCAGCCAAGGATCTTCTAAGGAGTATCCCACTTTCTCCAGACCTTATTATTTGGGTGTCACTGCTCACAGGTTGCAAAGAATATGGCAATCGAGACATAGGCACTGATTGCTTCGACCAGTCTCTTGAAATGGATCCTGATGATGCTTCTGGCTACATGCTCATGGCTAGGCTATACACGGATACAAACATGCATATAGACATTCCAAGAATGTTAGACTCGGTTTGTAAATCTGTGCCAGACAAAAGTGAAGATGATTTGGGCCTAATCAAGTTGAGAACTGTGTTTGATACCCAAAGTACGCAGTATGATTTTGACATTGATTCAGTCAAATTATGTCAGGGTCTCAACATCATCACACGGCCTGACATTGAGAAGGCACACCTTTCGGTTTGTGGCTAGTAATTAATTCCACTTGGTGTTATATTGAGAAAGCTCTCCTTGAAGAGAAGACAGTTCTAACTAGAAGCACATAATTGAGTAATTTGCCCCCCCCGTCCCCCCCCCCCCCCCCCCCCCCCCCCCCCAAGTTAAATGAGCAGGCCCGGCCTTCCCTGCAACAGTCCAGCAGGCTTTGTCCAACTCATGGGCTATCGGTCGGTGCTCTTTCTGTGATTTCTTTGTGGGGCACTGTTAGTATAGCACCACCAAACAATGTTTGTTACCCAAATGTTTGCTGTTTTTTGAGGAACCATAGCTATTATACTGCTTATTTTTGTCACATGTTTCACAATAAGGATCAGGTATGAGGTCCCTGTCAGTTACGTGTTTGCAGCAACACATGCAAAGGATGTTTCTCCCAAACAATGCAGGCATTCTTGTTCAAGTAAGCACCCATTTTTTTTGTTACATGCTAAGTTGCTTGTTAATATAACCTGCTAGAATTCCTTTATTTTTTGACAAGAATTTACTGTTGAGTTTGGTTGCTCCTGCAGAAGAAATTTATCTTTTTTGGGGGGAAGAGGGGGAAGGGGGAGGGAACGGTTGTAATAGAACTTTGTTGTTGCTGAGAGTAGTTTTTGATTATGGATTAAGAATGCTGAAGGCAAGAAATTCAAGATCTTATTTACTCTGTATAGTTGGGAATCAACGGAATCTCTCCTCGTTTAGAATTTTATTTCTTGGTTGAGAGAGGTTATAAAGAAGCCTAGTAGAGAGTGGTGGAAAACTCCACACTCACATTTTCACGGATATATTTTTCGCATTTATCTTGACAGCAATCGGTTGAGGTGTATTTTAGTGGAATTTTCTTGCTGGCATTGATGTATGTAGTGTGTCAATTTATGGCATTGAGCTTTGGAGTGGCTGAAGTCACAACATTGATGCTGTTTTCTTGTTCCGTCGGTTACATCCTTTCAAGTGTAAGAGGGAAATTGTCTTGCTTGCAACAGAGATGTAGGGTAACATTGAATTTTTTGGTGTATATTTGGTCCATGCATAAATTGCTGATGTTGAGGATCAAGAATTCATCATTCCACCCATGCATTTGATCAAAGTGGTCATCAATCCAACTTGAATATGATCCACATTGATCCATACGAAAGGAGTTTAAAAGATCATTGAACAATCCAGTTCAAGTCGATTCGTTTGAAGCAATGATGATCCACCTAATCTGGATCCAAATGGAATTTGTGCAAGTGATTCTTGATCCAACTAATTACCTACTACCTTACTGTAAATGTCATTCAAAACCATCAGTTATCGTTCTCATTAGACTTTACACAAGAAGTTTTGGACAAATTCTCACAATAATTCCCACATTGCGACTTACCTCAACATCATGAGCTTCTGTGAGGGAGGCACCACATACCTAGCTAGGTACGATCGGGGGCAGGGGACCCCTGCCCCCGATCGTACCTTGTTAGGTATGCGGTGCCTCTCAAACAGAAGCTCATGATGTTATGCATTGTATTGAAGAAAAAACAAAAAAAGAGACCGTTTTCCTACATGGGAAAAATTCTGAATCTTCTTTAACAACCAACCCATTACCTGAAAAGAGAGATGCTCTTGAAAACCATAGAATCTGAAAAGTTTGCTTAAAATGTAATTACTTCTGCCAACAGTCAGTCAAATCAATGTTTGGCTTCCCTCAAAGATAAAGAGGATGGACACGTTGCCTTCACAAACACTTTTTTAGTTAAGAGTGCAAAGAGGGGACCCAATATTGTAGCCTTGAGAATTTAATGGGATTTGATCAGAGGAGTTACCCTTATTGAAAAAGATAGCTTTCGTCTATGTTTAACTTTTTTTTTTAATATAATTACAACACACTAGAGGACCCAAGGGGGAGGTGCTTATCCTTCCATATATTAGCCATGAAACATGGTCAGGCAAGGGCCGTGTACTATCGGGCAAGAGCCACATGCAGGCATCACCATGGGCACCTAATTGATGCATCACATGTACTAGGAACAACGGAGAGAACTCGTAGCAACAAGCTTCCTAGGAACCTCCTCCTTGGGTAACCCACCCTAGGAGGAGGATGCACTCAAGTGTTCAAAGGCAAGAGCCCTAGAAACGTGAACACAAGGTGTCCCTCTAGAGGGGACCCAACAGGGGATTTGAACGCACAACCCATAGGTTGAGAGCCAAAGCCTTACCGTTAGACCAACGCTTTGGGCACTTGGTCTATGTTATTTCATGGGGAAAGATTGTAAAAGATAAGCCTTTGGATTCACAAGGAATTTAAAATATGCCCAATTCAGGTAAAAGGGCATATACAAAGTTTTCAAGCTTTCTACAAATGGCTAGGGTAAGAAGAGAACATGAGGCAGCCCAAAGTGCTCCATTATCATTGTCTTTGTCATACTGTTGCTACTTATCTTTGTCACATGTTTCAAGATAAGATGTGTTTGCAGCAAGCAAGTGCAAAGGACTTGTCAAGTGACGTGGTTGCAGCAAAAGAAGGTGCAAAGGATATTTCTACTAGATGATGCATGTGTTCTTGTTCAATTGAGCATGTTGTTTTTTCTTGCAAAGCACCAGAGGGCCCACATGGGGAGGTGCTTATCCCTTCCAAATATTACCCATGAAACATGGCCAAGCAAGGGCCATGTACCATTGAGCAAGAGCCACGCGTAGGCATGACCATGGCCACTTAATTGATGCACCATGCGCTAGGAGCGGCAGAGAGAACTTGTAGCAATCAAGTAGGAACCTCCTTCTCAAGTGATCAACCCCAGGAGGAGGAGGAGGAGGAGGAGGAGGCACTCGAGTGTTCAAGGGCAAGACCCCTAGCAACGTGAACACCAAGTGAGCACAAGGTGTGGGGACCCAACAGGAGATTTGAACCCACAACCCCTAGGTTGAGAAGCCAAAGTCTTACCGTCAACTCTTAGGGGACCAAGTGAGCATGTTACTTCCGGAGTTGCTTGTTAATTTAATTTTACACTAGTTTTGTAATTGGACACTAAAGGGCCTGGAACGCTTCAGTGTCCTATTCTCCCACCAAGTTATTGCATCTATTTTAACTAGGAACACTGTTTGCATGCCTTGCAAGATATTCTAGTTAGATTATGAGGTTAAAAAATTGGCAAATTTTCTCTATGTCAAAATACATGATATATTAAGACTTGGTGAAAATTTCAAGTTGAAAATTTGATCAATACTTCAAGTTATTTTTCATAAGTTTCATAAAGTGTTTATAACTTCTTGAAGAAATAAAGTTTTTTATGTTTATGAAGTTAATTCAATAAATATCAACCTTAGAAAAAAAAAATCAAAGCTTCATGTCTGAGTTCTTACATTGATTATTTAGAAACTTGTAATTTTGAAATGTTGAGAAAGAGGAAAATTTGGGAAAGCTCTTTAAAAAAAAAATTAGAACATATCAACTAAAATTTGTTATCTTCAATTACTCAGAAGGTACAAACCAACAAAGTGCATATTTTGGGAGTTCCAATCTCCCATAAAAATCAAGAATATATGCCCATATTAAAATCTTTCTTATGTAAATTTTCTTGAAATAAACAATTCTCCTCAACTATCATTAAATAAGGGGTTCTACATGCCTCATTCATGCACATACCATGTGATTCAATGCAATTCATTAAAATTTGTAACAACTTAAGCCCAATATATGGTTAATGTTTCATGAATTTAAGGAGAGTATTATGGTCGTTGCTTTGGATACAACACAATGTACTATTTTCAACTCACATAATACATTATGCAACTTGTAATTCAAAAAGAAAGTTTTATTTTATCTATAGATGACTTCACAAAATGGCAATTTTGCATTATTTGATATATTGTCAAACACATTTAAAATGTGAAACTTCAGTACAACCATAAATAGTTTTATAAGTTATTGCTTTATTCCTTGACCGTACACCCACCATTGCTTCATTTCTTCTCAGTATACATATTGTTTTTTAATACAACAGCTAAAATTCAAATATAATTACATATTTGGCAACACAAAGATAATTACGCACACGCATAAGAAAACATAACAAAATTGCTTTATTTGAAATAAAAGTTTGTGTTTGTAAGGAGGACCTGCAAAGACCTATGTCTACCTCTAGCATCCTCATGAGAATGACCTTTGCCCATGAAGCAACTGCCATGGTGGACATTTAGGATGGCAGGTATAGTGAGAAATGTAGAGAAATTGAGGGCAAAGTGGATGTCTCTAACCTTTGATGTTGCAATGTAAACAATAAATTTAAACATAATTGAATAATCACTAATGGCATTCAATTATCCATGATAGAACACTTTTGTATAAGTGGAAAATGACAAAAGATTCATACTTGAAAAAAATATAAAACAAAACACGTCTAATGCTTCATAAACCATAACAATATCAAATACATAATGGTCATGGCCATGGAAAATGGGACGATAGTTGTTGTGGCTCCATGGTACTACGTGAAAAAAGTGGAATTTGCACCGGTGGACAACATGTCTTCAATGGGAGGGTTGGCATCATCAATGGAGATGGGTCCATGACCATGTGATGTGGTACGTGCAGTGGGCCGTAAAGTGGTCATGGTGTCACTGAAGAGTTGTGTACACTTGATGTTGGGTAACACGGTAGACACATCATGCAATGACTTTGAATTAGTAGACACTCCACTGCCAAGCCACTGCAACGAGCAAGGCAATCTAGTATCATGTCACCAACTCTCATAAAGTTTACAATGGAAACTAGTGATAATTGTACGCTTTGTCGTACGTGTCCAAGGCTAGGAACTTGCTTGTGCACCATATGCGAGCCTCGAAAGGCTGCAAACACACAACTAGAGAGTCTTAGCAAGCTCAAAGAAACAATGGTTTGTCACACACCGCTCAATGCTTCCGTCGTGAAGGATCCTGTGCTTCGAAGAAAAGGAGCTGCGCTGATGCCGCGCTCAACTGCCTCACCGCCGTCGCAATGCTCTCTCTCTCTCTCTCTCTCTCTCTCTCTCTCTCTCTCTCTCTCTCTCTCAAGCATACACACACACACACACCCGTGAGTATACGATGGAGAAGGAGACTGAGATGGAGCAAGAGCACTTCTTAGCTTACACCTTACAGAATAAGGATTTTAGGTCAAAATAGACCTTTTATAAGAGTTTAACCCATTTACACATGGCGCCCACAGTGGCTGGTCAAAGTAAAAATAGTATCAAATGAGATATGTGGTGTACCTCTCATCGGCGATCACCCAAGCACCTATAGGACCGACAAGCCCGGTCCCTAACTCAAAACAATGTGATATCCGTGAATGTTTACTAGGCCGACACCCATTTGCCAAGGTCATCACCAAGCAATAGAGAGCGTTGGGCAGTCACCAAGTCTCCTATTCGATCGGTGCTGACTCCATTGTCGCATGTTATGAATTTATCACCAAGGTCAACACCAAGCAATAGGGTAAAGAAGCTTTAGGGACCCACTTGTATGTTTTCTTTGTTATATTAGGATGGGTCTTGTGTGTCTCAAGCTTTATTTCAACTACAGAAGTTGAAGCTCTAGAGAGTTGGGCTATGGGGACATATGGTTCAACCTCTTGGACATGCAATGTTTTGGGTTTTATTTCCTTAAGAGGCCATATCTCAGGGACTATGGCTTGAGTGGAAGGGCTAAGAATTGGTTTCCGCATTGTGATACCCCCAGTCCCCCAATCTATAGTGCATTTGGTGGCTATCACCCACGTGTGTCCTAGGTTTATATTACCCTCCATAGTTCCAGCAGGCATGACCAAAATGTTAGGAAATAAGACGTAGCTAAATAGATAATTGAGTAAATTACTTAATGGAGAGAGACAAATTTACATACACGAGATTATAGAGTAGAGAGAGAGAGAGAGAGAGAGAGAGAGAGAGAGAGAGAGAGTACACACGATATACGTGGTTCACCCAATGTGGGCTACGTCCACGGGAAAGCAGCCACTCAATGGCTTTACTACTTCAAAAAAAGAAGCAGTTTACAAAGGGATTATACCCTTAATAGAGCTCCCGCCTTGCTTCACTCTCACCACCTCACACTCACCTTGTTGCATCAACTTTACACTATGAAATGTGTGTAGAAATGGCCTCCTTTTATAGGCCAAAAGGGCTGCCCTCTCTCATGAGAGGCAGCCATGTGTAGCCGCCCTTGTGTAGATAAGTCCATATCGGACCCTTCAATCCGCCCATGTGTGGCCGCCCTTGAGAAGACAAGTCCGCTTTTGAATTTCAGCCACCGGCCATTGACTTCCAACCACCGGCCAACCGACGGTTGTTTTCCGACCACTTTCCGGCTGCCGGCCGGCCATAATATTCCGGCGAAAAGGAATATTCCGACGAGGAGAGAAAAAAAGTCCCCTAAAGTTGCCCCTGATTCTTGGCCGTGAAAATTTTGGTTTTTGTTGAGTGATTTTCCTTCACACACGATGACTTCTCCTCATAATGGGGGCCTTACAAATGTGCACTTTTAACACACAAAATTACAAGGATAAATCAAGCTCCATACTTAACAATCTCCCACTTGGAGACTGATCTCCAAACCAAACCTGTGAGACTGCTTCCCATCCTGGCTTCTTATCCTTGAATGCCGATTGAAGATGAGCAAAAGCTCAACTTCTCCTTGTTGACCACCTTTGTGAACATGTCTGCAGGATTTTCACTTGTATGCACCTTTTCTAGCTTTAGTTGTCCCTCTTCCAAAAGAGTGCGTATGAAGTGACATCTCACCTCAATGTGCTTTGTCCTTGAATGAAAGGCTGAGTTCTTCGCAAGATGGATAGCGCTTTGGCTATCATTGTACAAGACACAATTGTCTTGTTTGAATCCAAGCTCTTCTAAGAATCTGTGAAGCCACAGAATTTCTTTGCTTGCCTCCGTCATTGCTACATACTCTGCTTCCGTGGTAGAAAGTGAAACCACTTTCTGCAGCTTTGAAGCCCAACTTACTACTGTGCCTCCAACCATGAACACACAGCCAGTAGTGCTCCTTCGAGTATCTTTGTCACCTGCCATATCTGCATCAGCATACCCTTCTAGAAAAATATCAGTTCCTCCAAAATACAAAGCATTTTTTGTTGTCCCTTTTAGATACCTAAGTATCCACTTCACAACTTGCCAATGCTCTTTACCTGAATTGTCCATGAACCTACTCACAACTCCCACTGCATGTGCAATGTCTGGCCTTGTCCATACCATAGCATACATTAGAGAACCTACCGCTGTAGCATATGGAACTTTAGACATATAGGCTATCTCCTCTTGTGTCTTTGGACACATATCCTTTGTTAGTTTAAAGTGACCAGCCAAAGGTGTAGAAACTGGTTTTGCATTTTGCATTGCAAACCTTTCTAGTACCTTCTTGATGTAATCTTCTTGAGATATCTTTATTGTCTTCTTCGTCCTGTCCCTTGATATTTTCATACCAAGTATCCTCTTTGCAGCACCTAAATCTTTCCTTGAAAAAGATTTAGACAGCTCCTCTTTTAGGTCTTTGATGTCCTGCATGTTAGCACTTGCAATCAACATGTCATCAACATACAACATTAGGATGATGAATTTTCCATCTCCCAAATTCTTCATGTAGACGCAGTGATCCGAGTTGCATCTTGTGAATCCATGATCCAACATCCATCGATCAAACTTCAAGTACCATTGTCTTGATGCTTGCTTTAAACCATACAAGCTCTTCTTTAATCTGCAAACCATTTTCTCCTTACCTTTTACTTCATACCCCTTTGGTTGAAGCATGTAGATTTCCTCCTCTAAGTCACCGTGAGGGAATGCCATATTTACATCCATTTGCTCGAGATTTAGATCATGAGCAGCCATATTTACATCCATTTTCTCGAGATTTAGATCAAAGGTACAAGCCTAATTGAGTTCATTTTTACAACAGGAGAAAATATTTCATTGAATTCGATACCTTTCTTTTGAGAAAAACCTTTTACCACAAGCCTAGACTTGTACCTTTTCTTCCCACCTTCTTCTTCCTTCACCTTGTACACCCATTTGTTTTGAAGTGCCCGCTTACCTTTAGGCAACTCAACCAATTCCCATGTTTGGTTGCGATGTAGTGAGTCCATCTCCACCTGCATGCTCTTCGTCCATTCGTCTTTGGATTCATGTTGCATAGCTTCTTCGTATGATTCCGGCTCTCCAGAATCTGAGATCAAGAGATGGTTGAAGGAAGGAACAAACCTTTCTGGAGGTCTACTTGCTCTTGTAGATCTTCAGGGAATAGGTTGAGGCTCCTCATTTGGTTGACGTTGTTGCACATTTTCACCGTTTGTAGTCCTTGAGCCTTCACTGTCCTCAAGCTCCATGTACTCATCACCTGTTTCTTTTGTTTGATTTCTTTCCAAGTAATATTTGTACATATTTTGTTCGTTAAAAATTACATCCCTACTCCTTAAGATTTTACCATCTGCAGGATTCCATAAGCGATACCCAAAGTCACCTTCTCCATAGCCAATGAAGAAACACTTTTTGGACTTTGCATCTAGCTTTGACCTTAGGCTTCTATCTATGTGCATGAAAGCCTCACACCCAAACACTTTGAGAAATGCATAATTCACCGGTTTACCTGTCCATGCCTCTTCTGGAACTCCCCCATCCAATGCCGTTGAGGGTGACCGATTGATTAAGTACACAGACGTACTTACAGCTTCCACCCAAAGCTCAAGCGGTAGGCCAGCATGTAGCCGCATGCTTCGTGCTCGCTCCATGATTGTCCTGTTCATCCTTTCCGAAATCCCATTTTGTTGAGGTGTCCTTGGGGTTGTCCTTTGCCTCCGAATGCCATTGCTAGCACAAAAGTTTTCAAAAGCTTGGCTGCAATATTCACCTCCATTGTCGGATCTGAGGCATTTAACCTTGGTACCTATTTCATTCTCCACAAAGGCTTTCCATCTTTGAAATATGGAAAATACATCGGACTTATTCTTCATGACATAAACCCATGTTTTTCTAGTCGCATCGTCTATGAATGTTACATAGTACAATGAGCCACCAAGTGATGGTGTACTTGCAAGACCCCAAACATCAGAATGAACCAACTCAAGTTTTTTATTTTTTCTTTCATTTCTTGATTTTTGAAATTTCACCCTCTTTTGTTTACCATAAACACAATCTTCACAGAACTCTAAGTCCACTTCTTTCAAACCTGGTAGAAGCTTCTTTGTTTGAAGGATTTGCATTCCTTTGGCACTCATATGCCCAAGCCGGTAGTGCCACACCACACTGTCAACTTCTGTAGTTGCTGCACAAGCTAAAGGTTGCGTGCTAACAGTACACAAGTAAAGTGTACCGACCTTTTCTCCTTTGGCAACCACCAAAGATCCCTTAGAGATCTTCCACCGTTTGTTTCCGAATGCAATGTTGTGACCTTCATCGTCTAATTGTCCTGTAGAGATCAAATTTTTGCGAAGAGAAGGAACATGCCTAACATCTTTAAGCTTCCATTCATTTCCATTAGCAGTTTTGACAGAAACTGTACCTTTGCCGACAATCTCACAAGCTTCATCATCTCCCAAGTATACATACCCAAAATTACCTTTGGTGTAATCTTAGAAATGTTGCTTGTGTGGTGTCTCATGGAATGAAGCCCCGGAATCTACTATCCAGGAATTAGACACATTGTCTAATGAGAGAATTAGAGCATCTTGCTCCACTTTACTTGCCACATTGGCCTCCGATGTTGTCTTGTTGTCTTGAGACTCTGACTCCTTCTTCTTCTTCTTGGACCAGCAATCCTTCTTGACGTGGCCCTTCTTGCCGCAGTTCCAACATTCAAGAACTGACTTTGTGCGTGACTTGCTCCGCCTTGAGCGATCACAACCCTTTTGGTTGTTGAACCTCTCCTTAGGCCTTCCTCTTGTTTCTACTGATAGTGCAACACTTGATGATTCTCCTGTGCTTCTCCTTCGTATTTCCTCGCTTAGGAGAACACCCACAATATCATCAAAATTAAGAGTATTTGTGCCAGAAATAGAATTACTTACAGCCATCACAAGGCTGTCCCAAATATCCGGTAGAGATGATAGTATAAGGAGAGCTCGCACTTCGTCATCGAAATTGATTTTCACCGATCGAAGTTGACTTATGTTTGTGTTAAATTCATTTAGGTGTTCTGCAACTGAACCATTCTCTGCCATCTTTAGATTGAACAAGCGCTTCATAAGAAATACCTTATTGGATACCGATGGTTTCTCGTAGAAGTCGTCAAGTGACTTCATCAAGAGACACCACACATTGGATACCGATGGTTTCTCGTAGAAGTCGTCAAGTGACTTCATCAAGTGGCCACCGTTGACGCTAAGCTTAACCGGATTGTTTCCAGTGCCTTTCGATCAAGGACAATCCATGCTTCATCTGCCATCGTTGCGGGCTTCTTTGCAAGACCGCCTAGTGGGAAATAGAGGTCCTTCTGGTAGAGATAGTCTTCAATCTGCATCCTCTAATGTTGGTAGTTTTTGCCATTGAACTTCTCAATCTTGAGCTTCCCTTCCTCCTCCATAACTCCCACTCAATTCAATGAATCCTTTCCTTGAGATAATTTAGCTACGAGCAAACCTTGCTCTGATACCAGTTGTTAGGAAATAAGACGTAGCTAAATAGATAATTGAGTAGATTACTTAATGGAGAGAGACAAATTTACATACACGAGATTATAGAGTAGAGAGAGAGAGAGAGAGAGAGACAGAGAGAGAGAGAGTACACACGATATACGTAGTTTACCCAATATGGACTACGTCCACGGGAAAGCAGCCACTCAATGGCTTTAGTACTTCAAAACAAGAAGTAGTTTACAAAGGGATTATACCCTTAATGGAGCTCCCGCCTTGCTTCACTCTCACCACCTCACACTCACCTTGTTGCATCAACTTCACACTATGAAATGTGTGTAGAAATGGCCTCCTTTTATAGGCCAAAAGGGATGCCCTCTCTCATGAGAGGCAGCCATGTGTAGCCGCCCTTGTGTAGATAAGTCCAAATTGGACCCTTCAATCCGCCCATGTGTGGCCGCCCTTGAGAAGACAAGTCCGCTTTTGAATTCGACCACCGGCCACCGGCCAACCGACGGTTGTTTTACGACCACTTTTCGGCCGCCGTACGGCCATAATATTCCAGTGAAAATGAATATTCCGGCGAGGGAAAAAAAAGTCTTAAGGGCTTCCGTCCCCGAGGCCCCTAAAGTTGCCCCCGATTCTTGGCCGTGAAAATTTGGGTTTCCGTTGAGTGATTTTCCTTCACGCACGATGACTTCTCCTCATAATGGGAGCCTTACAAATGTGCGGTTTTACCACAGAAAATTACAAGGGTAAATCAGGCTCCATACTTAACACAAAAAGTCTTGAGCTACAACCCCGTTGTCATAACTTACAGAAGTGTGCCATATTCCAAAAATCGAGGTTTTTTTCTTATTGACACCCTTGACTTGTATAATACTCTCAGATAGAGATGGCTTCCCTAACTAACACCACACCCCATATGATAGCAGATTATACTTAGCACCTGTGTCCAATAAGGCGTTATATAGAAATTTTCCATAGGTGCTATTTAGCTCAATAGGGTATTGTAGAGGTGTGTAAGAGTCCAACCAATCATCCTCTGTTTCAACGTGGAATGCATGTGTAACTCCCAGGTTGGCCTCTTGTTGGCGTCTTATATGTTGTTGTCGCTCCTTAGCCTCAGCTTGAGCTTGTATCTTCTTCAACTCGGCTTGTGCCTTGGCTGTCTTTTTTTTATGGATGGCACATAGATCCTCTTGGCTTAAAGGATCATAGTATCTTTTAAATTTGCTCCCATTGAGTAATCCAATGGTTTCAACTCCATCAAGAGTCTCCACGTGAATGGTACCTTGTGGGGCGATTTCACATCCTCTATATGGTCCTTTTCCCGCATATTTCAACTTTTTCTTCTCGTTACGGACTCCATACATAAGGGCTTTATCACCAACATTGATATCTTTGTCCTTTAGATGACGGTCAAACCATTTCTTCCTATCTTTCTCCACAAGTGCATTTAGCATAACCAATTTTCTTTCTTCATCTAACCTCTCAAGGATATATAAACGCTCAACTAAAGGGTTACCGTCCCAACCTTCTTTTGAAGCTACGCATAGACTAGAAATTACAAACTCCCATGGCATAACTGCTTCTTGGCCCTATTCCATTTTGAATGGTGTACAATTAATAGCCACTTTGTAAGAAGTACGATAAGTCCATAGAGCTGAAATCAGCTTCATATCCCAATCTGTGCGATTAAGGTCTTGTTGGTACTCTCAGCTTGGCCATTTGCTTGTGGATAATAAGGTGTGGACTTATGGTGAGCTATCATGAAGTTGATAGTGAGTTCTTTTATCACTCCATTTATAAAATGAGTGCCATTGTCACTCACAATCTCAAAGGGACAACCAAATCTTGTAATAATGTTCTGAAAGAGAAACTTGGCAGTTGACCTTGCATCTTACGTGTCTCCCTGGCTTCCGCCCACTTTGTCACATAGTTAGTGGAATGATAATACATCGATATTGAGTGTTACGAGCTGCCAGACTAATTCGGCCTACAAAGTCTAAACCCCATTTTTCAAATGGTTGAGTCACTTTAACAGGATGTAAGGGCATCTTGTCCTTTTATTGTGTGATCTTGTAATATTGGCATTCATCACATCCTTTTGCAAAAAGTGATGCATCCTTGAATAAGGTAGGCCACCAATAGCCTGATTGCAACACCTTTCTAGCAGTTAGTTCCCCTGAGAAATATCCTCTGGCTATACCTTTGTGGGCTTCTTGCAGTATGTATAAATACTTATCCTCACGGGCACAACGTCTAAGAATATTTTCCTTCCCTAGCCTGTAGAGAGTTCCTGCAATGAGAGAATAAGGTTCACATTCTGTTAACAGTTTTCGAGCTATATCCTTACAAAGCTCCTTGACAATCTTCTCACTCCATTCAGGCATGGTCTCGACTAAAAATAAGGAAGTATCGGGCAATTCATCATCGAGTCCAATAGGGGCTTCACCATTGGGTATGCGAGACAAATGATCCGCCATGACATGTCTTTTACCAGGTCTCACTACAACGGTAAAATGAAACTCAAGGAGAATTAACAACCATCGTGTAATTCTTCCCATGGAACAAGGTTTATTTACTAAATACAACAAGGAATCATCAACATAGGAAAAAAATTTGTTGGCAAGAAGGTAGCAGTGAAATTTCTTGACTACGTAAATCATAGCTAAACCCTCCCGCTGTGTAGTGGTGTAGTTTCTCTCAGCATCATTCAATTGATGACTTGAAAAGCTAATGGGGTAGTCCAGTTTATGTTCTCCTGGTTGAGCTAGAACACACCCGATAGCAAAGTTCGATGCATCAATATGCACATGAAAAATTACATTCCAATTGGGCATTCGTAGAATGGGAGCACTTGTCAAGGTCTTTTTCAATGACTCATAAGCATGGTCACTCTCCGTGGTCCAGTGGAACTCAATAAGAAGTTTGTACCATGCACAAGCTATCTCAGAAAAGTTTAAAATAAACCGCCGGTAATAACCAACATGGCCCATGAACCTTTGGACTCCTTTATAGTTTGTAGGTGGTGGCAATTCAAGTATGGCTTTAATTTTTCCCTAAAATGACTCCATGTTTAACCAAAATTTGGCATTTGAAAGGGTTTAAGGAGATGCGATACAATATGCACTTCTCAAAAACTTTTTGTAAGCATGGTAGATGTTCTTTCCAACAAGAATAAACACAAAGGTCATCTAAGAAAGCTTCACAAAACTCCCTCAAATATTCTCTAAAAGCAGTGTTTATTAATCTTTGAAAGGTAGCAAGGGCATTGGTTAAGCCAAAATCCATAACACAAAATGCGAACACTCCAAATTCGGTTATAAAAGCCGTTTTAGCTTAGTCCTCTAGCGCAATTGTGATTTGATTGTAGCCAGAGTACCCATCTAAAAAGCTATAAGATTCCTTTCCTGCAACTCTTTCAAGCACATGTTCTGAATATGGCAAGGGGTAACGGTCTCTCCTAGTGGGGGCATTGACCTTCTTGAGATCCACGCACACTCTGAGTTTCCCATTCTTTTTTGGCACAATTACTAGTGGACACACCCATTCTGAGTGCTCAATAGGGTATATGAATCCGTATTTCACAAGCTTTTCAATCTCTTCTTGAACAATCTTTGCATACTTAGATTCATTGGGTAGGGTTGTTGTTGAACTAGTTTAGCCATGCTATTCATAGAAATTGTGTGTTGCACCATGGAAGGTGGAACACCTTTCATATCATGATATGTCCAAGAAAATATATCCTTGAATTCCTTGAGAAGTTCTTTAAGTACATACTCCTCAGTCTCTGTCAGATCTTGGGCAATGAAAACAAGTTTGGACTCTTCTCATGGGTCTTCTAACTCTATCTCCTTAATTGTCGTTGGACCGTCATAAACTCCATCGCTTCCATCAATAGGTTTCTTTGAGCCTTTGTATACACAACCTTACGTTCCTCTGTGATGTAGGATTTGAAATGTTCAGGTGCAGGGTGTAAGTCTGTGGGGTCTTGTTGTTCTGTGGACTGTGATTTCACTACCGCTTCCTTTTGTTGTTGAGCTAACTCTTGATTTTTTTGTCTACTTACGGTACGGCTCAACTTTAGCTTCTTTGTAGCCTCTAGTTGTGCGATGTCAATGGGTTGTGGACTACACCACACAATGCTTTGAAGGTATTCACCCCAGTTATCTACCAGCTTTTGATGAGCATCACATGCCCCTATTAATTAAGCCATTCTGCGGTAGATTTCTTTTCATTTATTCTAGCACGCACATTTGCTCGATAATGTTGCCTCTTATATCTCTTACTCTTCTTGTCTAATTTTTTAGTACGGCCGATCTCTAGTGAAGACTCACTAGATGAATCGCTACTTGCGTCTTCTATTCCCTTGGACAGATTGTCATCTAGGGTACCACTGGGCCCCAAATGGTTTGTCCCCACATTTGCACCAAGATTTAACTCAGACTCTTTGTCCTTTGAGTTGATTTCAATTGATGATTCTGACCCCGAACCGTGTGGGCTATAGTCTTGTGAGACGCTACTGGTTCCAATGTCAGTCAAGCCTTCATCTTGTAGGTCAAGAGGAGCTATATGCATTGCTTCTATCATATTTAAAGGCACAAGTGGTGACATTTCATCCCCCTCAGGTGTTACCCAGGTCATCCCCCTATTTCCCCAAGTGTCTATAGTTGTTGCTAGATGGACCCAATCCACATTTTCAGACTCAGTCATCCCAGGTAGAACATCCATATAAGGAGAATCTTCCCCAACATCATTGTCTACTTTACACGTGTAACAATACTGCAATGGGGTCGAGTGAACTATGGTGTCAGATCTATGATCAATTATAAATCTGTTTCCTAGAGGATGTGCTTGACCAATTACAAGATCCACTCGAATGACAGAATCTTGGAACTGCAAGTAGACATGGTTTTTAGACCAATCATGCACCATTTTTGCTTCCCTCATGAAAGGACGTCCTAAGGTCATCTTAGATGTCATAGTGTGCTTGGAGAAATCCATAACAATGAAGGTATTTATTATTTTGTGTCTAAAGACCTTGATCTTGAGATCTTCTAGCATCCCAATAAGTTTAACAATAGACCCATTGGCCATCTTTACTACTATGGTTGTGGTCCCAAGGTGAGGTCTTCCCATAGTTTCCCAACAACTTTTAGTCACAATGCTAACCCCAGTGCTACCATCAAGAATTCCCTTCACAATTAATCCCTTGGTAGTGATTGGTATGGTCGCATTGGATTCATCGCCCTCAAAGTATTGTCCCAACTTGTTAACAGGTATTTCTACAACAGAGTTCTCATCTAGGTTGGGTTGTGGATCTAAGTGTTCCTCCTCTATTGGCATCCCCCTAGCTCCATCCATCTGTGAAAATTGTGGTAGCCCGACTTTCAGTTCTTCATTGGGGAAAGCTCGAAGAGCTAAGAATAGCTCGGGGTCTCCATATAGTTCATACATGATGGTGGTTCTAACTTCTGAAGCCATGAAATCCATGAATTTGGCAATATTTAACAAAACCGTTTGGGCTTCAGTCCCCTGACATGTGGAAGATGGGACCTCTATTTCTTTGATAGGGGTCAGGTAGTCCCTCTGGAAACATTCTCTCCAACAAGAAGGGAGTACGCCCACTTTCCCATGACTTTAAGTCACTTTCTTCTTGGATGACACTAGGTATGCCTAGGGGTCTATGGACTTTGTGAGGTTTTTGTTGCTTAGGGAATACTGTTTCTATAACCTGGATCTGCCTAGGTGTTGGCTCTAGATCCCTTTGGGTATCTTCTACCAAACTCCTTAATTGCTTGACTCGCTCCATCTCCTCTGTAGGGTTTGGGTAAGTTCCTATCTTCTTCTTGGGTCCTGGCCATTGTGGCTCATGACGATCTTCCTTGTTGGTTTCTTTCCTAGTGGTTGTTTTGGTCTCCATGGTTTCACCTGAATCAAAATCCTCTTCAGCATCGTTAATGTATACGGGGTCGTCACCAGTCCCTATGTTGGTCTTTGAACTGGGGTCTGACTTCGCTGCTTTTTGCGATCTCTTTCTTCGTGTTTTCTTCTTCTTTTGAGATTGAGCAATCAATGCCATGTCTCTTTCTTCAAGAATATAATTTTGTTTTTGGAGTATCAATCTTGTGAGTACATTTACTGGTACCACATGCGTAATTTGTGTTGGCTCCTCTGTAACCTCATTTAAATTCAATGGCGTTATCTTTGATGCATTTGGATTATTAAAACATTGGGCAATCAAATGATCTATGCCACATCGGTTACACATAAGTATCAGCATAGTAGACACGCTTGCTTGATTGGTTTTCATTAGTGTAGCATTCTTTTGTAGCCTAATAGGACACTAGGCTACACGATGTGGACCTCCACACTCATAGCATTGAAGAGGTGGTCTCTTGGCAGTGTCATTGATACTTTGGCCTCTTGCAGCAAGAGCAGCTACTTGATAGACAGGTTTTACTTGTCCCCAATAGTCCTCCATGTAGTATTGTGGCCTTTCTTCAAGTGCATCAATCCCATAGGAAATATTAGGGTCTATATCTTCCTCACAGCCTTCCAAACCAACAATAGTTGACTCACAATCCACTTGACTCATAGAAGTGATTCTCGGATGTGGTGGTTGCGGTCCTAGCACTAGAGGTGGTAAGGGTGTTGCTTGAACAACATTTCTGGTCCTAGGGACCATGTGTTGTGATGTTTGTTCAAGAGGTGCGGTTGGCATCAATGCAGGCACTCGAGGTGTGTGTGTCCATGCTAAGGTTGGTCTATTGACCATCGTGCGCTTGAATATTATGCAATCCTTAGCTTGATGACCATACCTCCCATAGGCATTGCAATTCCCATTAAATTTTACTATAAAAGTAGGGCATTTACTGGTACTATTTGGACCATAGCATATTGAGCACCATTGTTGCTCCCTTCTTGGATACATATGATTGTTTTGCGGAGCACGATTGTCTCTAAGACTCTCTTAAATGGCCTTGGTGAGATTTGCTAAAGTCATCTCAAATATCTTTGGCTCCTTAGCAATAGGCTTTAGGGTCATTGGCTAATGCGCCGATGCTTGCGAGCAGTAGACTTAGGCTCAACAAACACTCTTTATCCTTGAATCATTAAATTATCCTCCAATTGGATCTCATTGGTGGTGACTGCTTCCCAAGTGGTGATACCTCTAATGACTAGGACATTGTAGATATCCTCATGTTGTAATCCCCTAATGAATCTATCAAGCAATTGGTTATTACTGAAGCACTCATTTGGATTAAAACGAGAATTCAAATGCTTCAAGTGACTAATAAAGTCTCTCACCGACTCTCTTTCCTCTTGTTGGGCTTTCTGGAGCTGAGATTCTACACCCCAAAGTACTCCCTCTCATATGTATTCTTTCAAGAGCAATCTCCTAAGAGTAGGGTAAATCATTTTTTCTCCACCCTTAGGGTTCTATACCAAAAAATCCCAGCCTTCCCACTTAAGGTTAGACTTAAAGCATTACTCTTATGAAGGTCATTGTGTTCTCCTAGAAATTTGCATATTTGTTCAAACACTTCGATATGCTTTCTCACATCCCCGTCTCCACTAATTTTTTTTGTGAGCTTGGCTATTTGTACTGCCTTACTTCTAGGCTCTCTATCAGGCGTGTTACGCATATTCTCAACAATAGATCGACCGATAGCTTGAGCAAATGTTTCCAAGTCACCTAAGTGAGCAGGCACCGTGGGTGAAGGCGCTCGAGAGACTACATGTGGAGTAGGTATTAGCATTGGGCTTGGCGCATAGGAAGCCCTTGGGTTCCAAGTTTGGTACGGTGTTGTGCCATGTGGTGGTCCAAATTTCATATGCTTGAAGCTCATTGAACCCCTCCAGACCTAGCCAATCACAAGCAGGAGGAATTACAAGCAACAAGGGTAGCCTTGGGACAAGAGTCTCCTTTCCCCTTTGAGAGAGGATTTTATAAATGAAAAATCAATTAATTAAATCTCCTAAATTATCATTGGGCCCCTTGGGTGGCTAACCAATAGGCTTCATGCACACCATGAGGGCAACATGAGGAGGAACTTGACAAGTGTCCCTTTTGCATTCTTTGTACCATGCATGCCTTGTGTGAGTGTGTGGGTGTTCTCTCTCATCCCCCCTATTGTACGGCTCACCCCCTCCTTGTAGGGATTGAATCTTGACCTTTTGACACCTCAAGCCCCTCATCCATAGGTCCAGTTCCCACCACAAGCTTGGCCCTTAAGCACTTTAAGCTTGGGTTGGGTTCTCACCTCAAGTGCAACCCTAGCATCTCAAGCATGAAAAGCACCTCAAGCATCTCAATCATCAAGCACCTCAAGCATCTCAAGCACCTCAAGCACCTTAAGCTTGGGCCGAGTTCCCACCTCAAGAACCTCAAGCTTGGGCCGGGTTCCCACCTCAAGCTTAGCCCTAGTTTACCTAAGGTCAAAGGACTTTTACAATAACTATTGGAGGTCCTTGCTCTTTGATAGACCATCTCTCATTTGGGCCCCTTTACCATTGGCCCCGTGTTGAGATAGATCTATAAGCACATCTCAATATCTTAACCCTTGATCCCATTTATTCTCCCACATTAAGTGACCAGTTTAATATAAGAAAATCATTTGGGTTGGTTAGATATTAGTTTTTATGATATTACCTCTCTCTTGAAATCATAGTCGTCCTCGACTATGAGGTAGAAGAGATAGATCCTTAGTCATTAGTCAATCTTACTTAACGCGTAGAGGATCTCTTTTTACCCTACGATATCTTTTCAAGATGGATGACTAATCCATTTGGTACTTGGGAGACATAGTTGCCGTAAACATGTCTGCTCTTTAGTTCATTTCATTCTCCCAAAGTAGAGTGACAAATTCTACTTGGTGTTTGAGAGACGTTGTCATAACAAACATGACTCTAAGCATGCATCATTGTGCACAATAAAAGGAGAACTAGTCTTATAAGACAAAAACGTTGGTCATTTAAAAGAAATTTGGACATTTGTTTACTCTAATGTAAAACTGTAAGCATTGACAAGGTTTATACTATCCTTAAGCTGTATTCCTTGCATCCATCTAGCGTCTTCAAAATGATAATCTTTGAACTTAATAAGATAGCCTCGGATAATCTTACCATGTCGTAGTATCTTGTCTTCATACCGAAGGATATCTTCGGGTTGCAGCACCTCTCCTTGGTCTTCAACTTTGGGAGGGTGTTAACTGAGTCAACGTCAGTTAACAGAAGCTGTTAAAGACCGAAGATGTACGAATGCACATCGAGGATGAATACGAAGAAGCAGTAAAGATTGGAGTTACACATTTTTCACATTTTTCCAAAATGGTCACGTATTGTAAATTCCCGAATTATTTCAAGCCATTGTAATATTTTAATGTGTTACGGGCTCAATGGGAGTTCCAAGTTGTAAAGAATAGGTCATTTACTGTGCCTAGGTTGCAGATTCAGTAAGTGGTGAGCCCTAAAGGCCTTGGGCGCCCGGACATTGCATATTTTTAACCTACGTATATAAAGCAGTGTGTAAAAGAAATTAGGGTTCTCAAGTCATTGATTGAGAGCACTCTTTGGTGAGAGCTCTTGGGGTGTGTGACTATGGAGTCCTTGAGCTTCTCCTTGCTCATGAGACTTGATTAACACTAATCAATGATTTATTCTCTCTCACTATGCCTCTCTCTTACTTCTTATGATTTCCTATGATGCTTAGATTAACTAGATCTTAACTAATTAGTGATTAATCCCTCTCTAATCTTGTGTGATTGCCCTCTTTTGCTTGTGTATGCATGTAGGTTTGATTGGAGTGTGGTGCTCGATAGATCTATGTGTGTGTGTGCTTGCAATTAGTGTGTTGCATGATAGGATTAGTGTTGTGTGCGTCTTGCAATTGTAGTGTGTGTGATTGGGTTGATTATAGGTGAACAGAAGTGGATATGGAGATTGCCCTTCATTGCATCTTAGCTCCTCCATAGGCCGAGAAGCTCATCTCGTAGAGTTAACCATTTGTGTTGCCACGATTAGCTCACTAACCGTGTGAGTGTTTCCATGCCCTAGCCGGGTAGCTCATCCCTCCGGATTGATAATTTTGTTGGTCATTGGAGCTATTGCAACGATGGGACCACAAACATTTGGCGCCGCTGCCGGGGACAATGGCCTACGCTAGTGTAACTGTGGCATAAACGAATGCATTCCCTTACTAATTTCACTTGTGTGTTTATGTTTTTGTGGATTTTGAATGTGTGTGCATGACGCATTGTGTTCATAATTCCCTAATGTGTGACCATATCTTGCCAATTGTGTGTTTACACACACTAATTTTTCACTAACCCTTTGCTAATTTGATTAATTTTTGCTAACTTACTAATGTGCTAAGGATTGGAGCAATCGACCATCTAATTGATCTTCAACGGAAAGGTAATCAAGGTGGTATTCTCAACCTCCCTAAAATCTAGAGATGTGTAAAATTGTGTAGATATCCCATCAAGATGCAATGTAATGTGATGCAATGTAATGCTATGCTATGTTGATGCAATGCAATGTTAATATTCGAGATGGAAAATTTTGCGAGTTTTCATTTTCACGCTGTCGTAATGCCGAAATTTTTAAGAATTGGCGGCGCATGAATTTGATAAGTTTCAATTGCTAATTGATGATTGTAGGTTGCTAATTGAGTGCTTAATTGATTTGATTGCATGCTTGGATGGTCAATTTTAGGTGTGTGTGCACTAAAATCAAGTTTGTGTGCATTCTAATTGAGTGTCTGTATGCTAATTTTAGGTGTGTGTACACTATTTTGCCCATGTTTGAGCACCTAGAAATCAATGTGTGCATTATGATTTTTCAATTGTGATGATTGATATGTGTTGTGTTCATGCCTAACTATTGATTTGTGAAGTCACATTGTAAATTCGACAAATTTAACCCTTTTTGTGTGCGTACTGGTGTGTGCCTAAAAAAGTGTGTGTGTGCCTAAAAAAGTGTTTAATTTGCATGGTTTGTTTAATTTGCATGGTTAATTCAATGTTTTGATTGCATAAATGATGTGTGTAATGATGAAATGCTACGTTTTTGTGCTCAAAACAGGGATTTACACACTCTAATTGCGTCAATTTTGGACCTAATTTTGTCGGTGATTTTGCCGGTTTAATTGCCTATTCTTGATTTTATTAATAAAATTATTGGCAATTGAATTGATGTGATTTGTGCAATTTTATTTGGCTGCACCATTCCCCAATGTGTGTAAAATTTTTAGAAAGTTTTTAAATATTTTTCGGATAATTTTTGTAAATTTTTGATAATTTTTGCTAATTTTTGGATAATTCCATAAAAAATTGATTTTGCGATCTTTACGAGCTATTTTGTGTGTGCGTAATTACAGCATCATTTTGTTCACATTTGTGTCCTCCGTGGTCAAGTTTTGAGCGTTTTACTATTTTCGGGGGCCAGGTGGACAATTTTGTCGAGTTTGGCGTTTTCGATAAAATCTACTATTTTTCGTGTGCTTTTGCGTGTCGAAAATGCTCTGTTGTGAATGACGATGATTATCTAAGATTCCTAGAATTTTTTGGACTTTTTTGGCAAATTTAGGGATTTTCTGACGATTTTTGGGGTTTTCGGTTAATTTCAGTCTATTTTTATTTTTGGCATTTCTTGAAAATTTGAAAATAAATAATAAATAATAAATAAAAAGAAGCAAGTTTCGGGCTTCGGTACCGTGCCTTGCGGCGCATAAAATACTTCTCTTCTTCTTCTTCCTTGACCTTGTGTGACCCAACTCCTACACACACACACACAGGCACACACAAGAAACAAACAAAAGAAGAAAAGACAAGAAAGTCAACACACAAACAAACAAACTCACAAAGTCACAAACAAACATACACACACACACACTATTCTCTCTCGCATACACACAGGAGACCAAAAAACAAAAACTTTAAAAAAAGAAAAACAAAAATTTCAAAAACTCAAAAAACAAATTTTTTTGTTTTGTTTACTTTTCTTTCTCTTGTTTCTCTTCATTGCATTGCACATGCATCAAACATCCGCACACGTCCCGTTCACACGCATTTAAGCACGAATAAACGCATTTAGAGCTTCGAGAGTCAGATTTCATCCGAAATTATCCGATTTTGTCGATTTGCGTCGTTTTTAGCAAATTCGAGTCAAATCACACACACAGACCTTGTTTGACACAGATTTTGATTTTTGGATTTACGATTTTTCAGATTATACATTTTAGAGTTGTTTCACGCGCAATATTGCATTCTGGCTTGATTTGACTGCAGAGTTTTACGATTGACCATATTTGACCTCGACTTACGATAGAGATTCGTTTTGGCCTTGATATTGACCAGATTTAGCTATTTAGAGCGTGTTCACATGCGAGATCTCGATTTGGCTGCTTTTGGCTATTCTTAGCACACTGACGTGTGATTAGAGCTCGATTTGGTTACTAGATCTACATTTGGCTACGACTTTGACAGAGTGACAGATTTTAGAGCCAGAAAAAGCCAGCAAAGCCAGCAACAATCCGGAAAAAAAGGTAGAATTAGCAAAAAAGCACCGTCGGAGAGTCACACCAAGCAAACCGTGCATAAGCAAATGAGAGAAAATAGTCAACTCGAAACCGTGAGCAATCAAGCCGAAAATCGACCAATCGCGGAGTTAATCAACTCTTGCGAGTCTGAAGAGCAGTCAACTACAAAAGCGCTTTGACTAAAGCAGTTTAATCAAACCGAGCAGAATTTCCAGGAGAAATTCTGCTAATCAATACCAAAATCTGCTAGGAGACATTTTTTACAGAACCAGTCGACATGGACTCATCTCGAGCTGAGAGTTCAAGTACAGCAGAGCAAGTTAATAGCAGTGGTAGCACAAGTGCAACTGCAACCGGCCAGATTTTATAACTATATGGCTACAATGGAGACAAAGTCTTGTACACAGATACAGAAGGTCATAGGTATCTTATGAGAAGCAAAAGCAGCACAGGAGCCAAGATCCTATTGATCAGAGTGAAGCCAGATTCAGATAACTCCCAGATGTTCACAGACTTCAGTGAAGCCAGGTATTGCAAGCTTAAAGATGAAGTGCAGATAGAAGTGCAAAGAATTGACCCAAATGGTTATCCAAAAATCTGCACAAGTCCGCAAAGCATCCATTTAGTGCATATGCAATCAGGGTCATTGTACATGGATTACAATGGTCAAATCTACAATCGAGAGCCAGAATTGCAAGATCCAACAGATCAACCAATTGAAGCTAGTCTAATTGGAGAACCGAGCCAAAGACGATACAAAGGTCAAGATGGAGCAATCTACAGCTTGATGCTCAGTGTTTTAAAAGAAGATGCCGACAACTTGGCAAGCATAGAAACAGAAACTTCTCAACATGAGCTTGACGTGATAGAGCTAGATGAAATACCACCATTCATGGCATATTGCTCAGCAGATTGTGGACGAAAAGGTGGACATTTTTCTAAAGATTGTCCAAGAAATCCAGACAACAGGAATACATCAACCGCCAAGCAAGGTACATAGCAAATTGGAAATGTGAATCTCGATGTAAATGCATTTAACTCGTCACTTTTAATGAAATCAGATGATTCTGCAGTACCACTAGAAACACCAGTAAAAACACTACAAGTTCAAAATGAGCATAAAGATGCACAGGCACCTGAAAAGCTTAAAATTGATTCTTTGAACAACAAATTCTTGCATGAATTTAGTAAAAGTGTCGAGATATCACCAAAAGTTGAAAAGAATGTTAAATTTGCAAATGATTTTGCACCCACTACCACAAGTGTGCAACCATTCACGAGTCTGAGAGACATATCAAACAGAATGATGCTAGCATTGTATGGTACACATCATTCATATGCACACTATGTAGACCAAAAAGGGCAACTATACAAAAAGGATCAACCAGTGTTTGAACGACCCACATACCAGCTCATAGAAGTTCGTCCAGTGATAGATCAGAAAGGATGGTTCATTTCAGAGGAAAGAATCTATTATAGCCCATCCTCTCTAGAGTTGAAGGATATTAGCCGAGTGAACTCAGAAATTTGTTCAGAGCCAAACTCTCCTCCATCAGAAATCAAGCTTCGATGTTGTGACCAAACGAACATATACTTTGACCAAAACAGTCATAGATATAGACGAGAGTCTAGCATCTATGATGCATTGGGTACTGAAACCACAGAAGCTCATATCATAGGAGACCCATGGGATAGACAATATCAGGGCAAAGATAATTCTATCTATAGCTTAACTTGGGGAATCATTTGTCATGTTTCACAAAGATACAGAGGAAACTATATAGAAGGTTTGCAGATGCCAAATGTCAACAGTGCTACCCAAAGTGTATCTTCACAGTCCCAAAAGGTGAGACTAAACCAGAGCCAAATGGTTTTGAACTCTTATAATGAAGCATGCTATAGTGATCACCCTAGGAAGGGGGGAGTTGTAAATCCATCAAGCTCAGCTCATATACCAAGAAATGCTACACCAATTAGAAGCCCTAGAGCTTCTAGCCAACAGACCCATACGGATGGCCCGACTGAAGTCAAAGACTACCTGAAGATGATGCAAAGCCTCAAGCTTCCAAAAAAGGTGATAGAAAATCCAAAGTCAATGGGAGCTAAAGTCCAGAAGGCTACACAAAGGTCACCACCAAAGTCTCCTCCGAAGAGACAGATTCTACCAGAAAGTACAATGGAACTATTAAGGTCAAAGGTTACCCAGATGCAGGAGGACAATGCTCAACAATTGCAAAATAGTGCAATATCACAGTCATACGAGTCGACATCAACGGAAGCAGGTGGTCAAAGCAAAGAGAATACAGATAAAGCTCAACCAAAGGACACTGCCATAGCAAAAGCAGTCAATTCGGATACAAATCCTGATAAGATCAAGTGCAACATTGTTGGTGAACACGAAGAAAAGTTGTCAAGAGAAGTAAAGCTAGATTTTCAGTTAGACAAGAACCTCATGTCTTTTCGCACTTGGAAAAGATGTGGCCAACCACAGTTGGAAGATGCTCCTGAATTTGTGAGCATATCTGGAAACAAACAAGCAAAATGTTCGGGAATCATCTCCACCACCATTGAGGTAAGTTCACAGGTCATCACAACTCAATTCTATGTGATCACAGCAAAAGATATGCCAGAAGATATCATATTAGGAATGCCAATGGCCCAGAAGATGTCAAAGATACAGAATTCAAACATGGCGGAGTCATCACAGGCATCAAATAATGAATACCAAGACTGGTCACCCACGGATAATAGCACAAAGTCCTCGAGCACAGCTAAAATGGATACTTATATCAAGGAAGATCTTATGGAAGATGATTCATCTCCATCGGACAAAACTTCAGAAGAGCTTAAAGAAAATCAGGCAATAAGAAGTGCAGATCAAACAGAACAAAGAGCAACCACAATAGCTATTGAGCAGAGAATGCCACCAAAGCCAGAAGTTAAGAAGAACGGGGTTGCAGACAACCAAGAAGAAATAGGAAGCCCAAAGATCAATCAGATAGTTCCAGTCAAATCAGATAGTTCCAGTCAAATCAGATCAGATAGTTCCAGTCAAATCAGCAGACAAAGGTAAAGCTAAAGTGGACCTTCCACCGACTAGCAAAGAAGTTGTGACAGCATATGCCTCTACATCAAAGAACCCTCATGGATCAGCTTCTTCAAGCAAGAGAGGATTTCAAAACTTAAAGTCAATTGCTGACCCAACGGAAACCTCAAAGGAGACACCCATAAAAGCAAAGATATATCAGCCAAAGTACTCAAGAAAGCAAAGGAAAGTCAAGAAAGTGTTTGTTCAGAGCATGTTAGTCAAAGTCAATGATCCGGTTTGGATTAAAGACGGGAAATCAACACAGAAAAACAAACACATGGGATGGATAGCATCACAATGGAGCTTAAAGGAACAGGAGTACTATGGAGGTAACAAATTGATATGGGTGCCAAAACCTCAGGTTAGGGCATATGAAGTAACTTCAAGTCCCTCCCAAGAAAGAAGGCCCACAAGGTATCAACTTCGACAATATCCTCGGATACCTAAGAAGAAGGTATACAATAGAACCACAACAAAAGATGCTAAAGTCAACCACAACTTTCAAGAGGATACAAAACAAAGGCGGATCTCAAAGAATGTTCCTCTTGGACAAGGATTCTACATAGGGTATACAAAGATTTGGCTACCAGCCAACTGCAACTACATCAAACTTGCATGAAGATCTCAAGAAATCAACAAGACCTAGAACGAAGCAAAGTCAACAATGGAGATACAAAGGTCATCAAGAGATTTGGATTCCTAAGTCTTCCAATGATCCTAGTCAAAAGCCAGATGCCAACAGTGAACAAAGTCCTACAACAACATCAAAGACTCCTATCAACAGGCCCAATTGGAGAACCAAACAGATAATGAATTCTTCACAGTCAAAGAAGGACAACCCAACCAATGTGAATGCAGATTCAAAGATGATAAAACAGGTATGGCAAAAGAAACCTTCAATGCCAACTTGGTCCTTCACTAATCCTCTTTTTGAGGATTCAAGCTTACTTTTACCTAAAGAAATGTTTATAGTAAGCTCAAGAATGTAAAAAGTCAAGTCGCTAGGGTGCAAAAAACACTCTTTGGCATAGTCAGAGTCGGGCTGCTGAGCCATAAAATGAGCAAAGCATTAGTCCCAAAGCTTCAAGTCATATTAAACTATGTGCTAAGAGTCGTATTTATTAGGCTTACGCTCAAGCTGGAAGAGTTGAGCATATCTAAAATCATGTTGCTCATGCTGGATGAGATGAGCATAAGAGTCGAAGTCTATTAACTTACAATTGGTGGAGTGTCGTGGAGTCCAACACTCACGCACAATGCATAGTAAGATGAGAGCCCATATCCTCGTCAACAAAAACCATTCTTAAAGGGGTGTCAGCTTGCAAAGCCATGTCAAATGCTTTTATAGCTACACCATCTTTTTGAATAACCCCTCAAAATCTTTCTTGCACAACATATTGTTTTCCATGCATTTCTGTGTATGCATAAATAGGATGTCCCATCATTGGACATATGCATTAGACACTCTTTTTTGCTTCCACATATGCACCTTGAGTGGACTACAACAAGCAAACCAATGTTCCATCATGCTACCCTCTCATATTTGTTGCCTCTTTAATTCCATATCTATTAGCAAATAATCCCTTGACCCCTCTTTTTCCTCTTATACCCTTGAGTTATATATAAGATTTAGACTCAAGTGATTTTACATAGCAAGATGAATCAAAGAGAGAATACTACTACAATAAAATAATTTGACGCTTTTTTCCACAATAGCATAGTTTCCATAAAGGAAAAGATAGTTATTTGAAAATCACGTATTAAACAAGAACTCATTTTGAAGAAAAAACTTGAGCCTAATACAAAAAAGGCGTTGCATCTGTTTCTAATTGGGTAGCCTCTTATGAGACACAATAGTCCCCCCCCCCCCGGCTCGCCAAAAGTTTGACTAACCTCTTCCCTTATTTTTTAATTTTAGGGGGACTAATTCTTGGAGGCCAATCCAACCATGTTTATGTTGCCTTTGAAAAAGCCCACCTTCCCTGCACTTATGTGGTGCTGTAAGTTTCCCATAGTCAATCTCTTCGATGTTTGTTGATCTTGACCATTTTTGGATTTTCCTCTAAACCAGGATTCCATTCTTCAATTCCTTGATCATGTGGAAACAACCAATTTGGTCCACCACCTTTCCTTTTTGCCGGCTACTACTTCCTTATCCGTCCTTATCCCTATTGCATATTTGTTAAAGGAGTTTTCCGGTTTAGCCAGGCCTATCTCCTTGCCCATTTGTTCAATGAGGACTTTCTGCACTGGTTTGCTTATGACCCTCATATGATGAAGTCTTCATTTGTCCATGTTGAATCTTCTAGAGTCCTCTCATCTGAGTCATTAGTCTTTCTCCTAGGTTAGAATCAATGAAGTTTTTTGGATAGTTCTGCCTCTATCTTTTGCTCTCTCTTGATCCAGAGAAACTGTGTGTGAGTCAATTTTTTCTATAGGAAATATAATCATTGATGCGAGCATCCTCTCGACCTTTTTCTACCATATTTCTTATACATTTCTTTGGCCACATTGCTTTCTTCGAGCTTTTGGTGTTGTTTGTTTTGACTTGAATGCGCCTATTAGGTCCCTGAATTATCAATGTCTGGCATGCATAATCATGGATGGCTCTAGCACTTTTGCGCCAAAACCAACCCAATAACATACAATAAAATCCTTAAACATCCAACACTAGGTTCCCTACCAATCCCTTGGCCTGAACCACTCTTTGATCAACCATCTTTATTTTGAATGTTATCTTGTAGTCAATCTGGATGACTTGCACTACATTATCCTTTATGTTAGACAGGTCCGCGGCCATAGCTTCTGATTCTTTCTTCCTCCATATTCTAATAAACTTTGCAAAAAATAAGGGTTTTCCTAGAGTGTTTGCTCATAGGTTGCATTCCCTTTTCTATATGGAGTGAATCCCCCGAGACAAACATCTAAAAATAATCAATATCAACAAACATCTGAAACCAAAGGTAAACTAAAAAGCCAAACAACTATTTCAAAAGTATAAAGATGTTTTTTCTTGGGAACATATAGACCTAAAAGGGGTAGATGTAGAGAGGTATGTCAACATAGGATACCACTAAAACCAGACACGTGACTAGTGAGGCTCCAAAGGTATAGTATGAATCCCAACTATGCCAAGAAAGTAAAAGAAGAAAACAAAAAGTTGTTGAAATGAGGATTCATGACGAACAAGGCGAGCAATGACTAGTTGTTTCTGATAGTGGTTTCCCTAAAGAAGAATGGGAAGTTTGAAAGTCGGTGTAGATTAACGAAAGTTGAATGCTCCAACTATCAAGGAATCATTTTTACTTCCATTCATTGATATGATTCTGGGTGAGATTGTTGGCCACAAGATGTACAATTTTATGAATGGATGCAGTGGATACAATCAATTAAGGATAGCACCAGAGGACAGAGCCAAAACGAGATTCATCAATGAATGGGGAGCATTTATGTAGTTAGTCATGCCATTTGGATTATGCAATAATGCTCCAGCAACATTTCAGCGATGTATGATGGAAATATTCATTGAGTTTTTGCATAAATTCCTTGCCATATTCGTGGATAATTTTATTGTGTTTTTAATGGGGGATATGCATCTTTTGTTTTTGGAAATGGTATTCAAGATATGCAGAGAGAAATGAATTTGTCTAAATTCTTTTAAGTTAGTGTTTATGTTTTGGAAGGGGCCACCAAAAATGGCATTGAGATGGCTGCATCAATATAGGGTAAATTAAGCTCATGCTTGGGGTATATCTACAACAGTTGGGAGCACATACTACTTGCAAAAATATACACAAACAACATGCTACAACCAATAAATCATAGATATGCATACCTAGCATATCGCACATACACAAAATTGAGAACAGTTTATGATCTCAGAGAGAGAGAGAGAGAGAGAGAGAGAGAGAGAGAGAGAGAGAGAGAGAGAGAGAGAGAGAGAGAGAGAGAGAACATGCAAGTGCACCTCCTAGAGAAAAGTGCTACACTAGCACAGTAAGAGAGAAGAGGGGAGAGGAGAGAAAAAGGACACAGACACTAAGTGCAATCTCCCCCGTGCAAAAGTGAGAATTTTCCTTGTGCACGTATTTACTTATAGATTTCTTGAATGCTCAAAGTGATTACAGATTGTATGCTCAAACATAAAAATGACATCTTTTGATTACACAATATCAATAAACTTTATATCCTTTTGCATTTTTCCATAACCCAACCCATATGTTTGTATGTAAAGATGTGCACTATGAGGATTTGAGGAGGCTTTTAGAAAAGAATTGGGGTTTTGTGGAGGGCATGCACAATGGAGATAGGTATCTTTGTAGGGTTGGAGCATCAAGTATTGTTGGGATGTGCTATTTAAAACCCCACACCTCCTTGTATATACAATTTCACTATAACTCGTTGGATGTGTAAGCTTGGAATGTGGGTTTCCTCTTACAATGTATTGAGGGATCTATTGAAAGTTTTGATATCATAGTGAGGTTGCCCGATGATGCTTTGGAAGCTATACAAGTGAACAAGCATTGGACTCTCGGAAACATGCAAGAACATTTAGCCATTATGGGATTTGGAGACTTTCAAAAGGCTCAATTTCGTCTCCAAGTTCGCAAGGTGAGGATGTTTTCACCAAAGATTTTGGTCCATCAAAGTTTTATGCTCATTGCTTCACTTTATGTTGAATGTTTGCAGATGGAAGACAAAATAAAGGTCCAGGAGGATTAAAGTGTGGATGGAACTATGCCAGTTTTGAAAAAAAAACCCTCTATAACTCATATGCCTACCTTTGGCAAATTTTGCAATTCGAATATAATTTTTCATTCAATAATAGATGTCTTGTGTACAATTTGTTTAAGTACCATTTTTTGTGTATTTTGTCAGATTCTTGGCATCTTAATGAGGCTTCAACCTTGTGTATGCAAAAGTCCATTGTAATAGTGTGATTTAGTTGCTCTATTAGAAATGACATTTTATTGAGCTATTTTTAGTAAAATTCACTTTTTTAAAAGGACCCTACTATAAAAGGGGGGACTTAATAACTCTTTCTCACTTTTCACTTTCACAACCCTTGAGCTCTTCCATTGTCTGTTGTGGCACATGAGACCTTCCTCCACTACTTTCAACTAGTAGATGGGACCAATCCATAGCTGCTAGGATTCTTTGTTGATATATTTGGGCATTCAAAAACATTGTACAAACATATCCACCATATTCACTTGCATGTGCATGTATTTCATGTGGATAATAATGCGATATCAAGGGATGGCCAGCCAAGATTTAACAGAGTCACTACCATCTAGATAGTGAGAGCGAGATTACCAAAGAGGGAAGCAGTCAACCTAGGGTTAGTCAAGGAATTGTCAGCTAGATAAGTGTGTGTGTGTGTGTGTGTGTGTGTGTGTGTGTGTGTGTGTGTGTGTGTGTGTGTGTGTGTGTGTGTGTGTGTGTGTGTGTGGCCCTCCCCCATCCTAGAGGAGAGATCCACTTGGTGGAGGATGGTCCACCACGTGGACCAATCCCCCACCAATTGTAGTAAATGCTTCCTGAAAATTTCAATGTTTATAGCTCAATCGCATGTACTCTGTTAAAAAGGTTTAGATGCAGCAATACCCATTTGTAATGTGTTGAACCGTGTTTAGGTGTAAGAATACCCAGTTGTTGTATGATAAAGGGGTCCTCCAAGGAGAAGAGTAAGGTACTATGAAAACTACATACCTAACATCTCATGATTTTGGTTGATGTGTCACCCCAAGTTTGTCAACTATATCGTCATGGTGGTTACTATACTATACTCCGATCCTGCAAGATAAAGACCGCTTGAAATTCCACTCTTGCTCGAGAGTGGACAATGATTATAGTATATGGATTATATGTAAGCATGTAGGTGCTTGACCAATTTAGGAGCTGAGAGCCCCCACCCATCCCTTTGGATTGGGTGGATCAAGCTAGTAATAATGTAACTTGTATTAGAAAGCAGGCAATCCAATTCTTAGGGTATGAATACCCATATCTTGACAAAAACCGTTTGATTGAAGTCGCGATAAATTGGAGTAGCTACATTATTATTTAATATATTATCTAATTCCAATTGTTAAGTATGGTGCTAGTTTGCCGACCAAAGACTAGTAGGGAAAAGGAGTGTGTGTTTAAGTATGAAAATCCCCTTATAATTGAACCATACCTAGACAATTGTATTAAATAACAATTTTTTAAAGCAAGATGTCATAAAACTCAATTAGCATTTCATATACACCAATATAACATTCTGTATCTATTGGATAATACAGTCATTTAGATCAAAAACTTGATCTTTGATCATTATAAATTGATATCTTAATGTTTTATCTTTGTGTGTCCACCCTTTTTGGGATGAGCTTCCACTACATCTACATGGAGAAGGATCTAGCTATTACTTGCATCCATACAAAAACATTCAGTTAGAACTGGCTATGTTTGTGCGTGTTGTAGGTGTTGACACTGGATCCAGTTGTTATCCATGTCACGCTTGTAGATATAGTTTATTGCTTAACTAAGGATAGACCATTTGGTTGAATTTTTAAGATAAATTAACTCTGTTTAAAGGATCATATTTGTGTTAAGTTTCCCCAAAGAAAAGATGCTAGTGTCTACTACCATGTTTTATACAAACATCTATATATTTTTTCGTGTTAAAGATGAATATAGACAACCTGATCAAAAACCGGGCAACATCTTCTTTGTAATTTGATGGATTTTCAAGCACTCAGTTAATGCCATCCCTCAACGAGACCCTCCACAGGAGGTTCATAAATTTATTAACAAAAACAAACCAAGTATTTCATGTATCCAAACCAGCAATACATTGCACTCTACTGGCTCGTATACACATCTTAATAAAATTCTAGTATTATCGTGTTTGTTTTTTAAAAAGGGTTCCAAAGATTCAACTAGCGTATCCCAATTCACTATGTGTTTACTCGTTATGTGTGGACCACCGATCCAAGCTTTTAAGTAAGACCAAAACCTGATCTTTTCTAGGACTAAAGTAGTATCATAAAAAAATCCCCATCTTGATGTGTATTTCAACTATACACTAAATGCAAATGCGGGCCTTATTTTACCTGTACTAGGAGCAACCCTTTTCCAGTTCACACACCCAAATGTACCATGTTATGAGATGTTTATTATATCAACAAATCACCTATATTCTATTCACTCACATTTCCAAGTCTATTAATTTTGATATCTGTAAAGTATATTAAGCATAATTGACAAAAATCGGACAAAGTCTTGTTTGTGCTTTAGTCAAATTTTCAAAAACAACCGTACATGCCATCTCCAACTCAGACCCTCCACAGGAGGTTTGAGGCTTTCATAACATAGAGCATAACTACTCCAAGTCTCAAACTTGGAGTTTGACCAAATTTTGACAGAGTTTTGTTTGTATTTTGGGAAAATTTTTAAGAGACACGGTATATGTCATCTCATCAAGAGACCCTACACAGTAGGTTTGAGGCTATGATAACACGCCAGAAACTATCCCGTGTATCAACATGTATCATACTTCAAGAATATTCATCCTTAGTATCATCCAGTAAAGTCCAGATCAAAAAGTACCATTGTAAGGTTCTCCACCTTTCATATTCATCAGTTTATGTCAGATCGCTTCATCACAGCTAAGTCATTCAACCAATAGAACAAAAAATGTGTTAAATATGAAAGGTCTCAGTTACCCTTGATCTTGTTAGTCTATGTCATGCCATTTTTTTACTACATGTGATTTAAAACATCCTCAATTTGCAAGAAATGCTTTTTAACAATCTATTAGCATAGATGTACAATCCTAAATATGCATTAATATCATCCCACCACAATCAGCAATACAATCTCCGAACTCACAATATGGCATTCAAGAATCACAAAATTACCTTGTGCGCATCTGTCCCAAGTGCCAATGCAAGGGACTTGCCGATACACTGTGTGTCAGCTACAAATGGCTCCAAGCACGCAACTAGCCTAAACTAGTAAGCTCAAAGATGACAATGGTGTGTCACTCACCGCTCTATGCTTGTTGTTGTGGAGGATTCCTCGCCGCAAAGAAGAAGGAGCCGCTACTGTGCGCTCAACAGCTTCGCCACCGCCGTGCCGTCGTTGCAATGCTCTCTCTCTCTCTCTCTCTCTCTCTCTCTCTCTCTCTCTCTCTCTCTCTCTCTCTCTCTCTCTCACACACACACACACACACACACACACACACACACACACACACACACACACACACACATACACACACACACACACACAAGGAGATGAAGAAGAAGAAGATGGAGATGGAGCAAGAGTATTCTTCAATTGCACAAATGAGAGAATGAGTGAATTTTAGGTTTGGTTGACTTTTATATGAGCTCGCCCCATTCACACTTGGGCGACCATGCTTAGCCAACCAATCCCTTGAATGTTCTAGTTAGAGTGCGCCTCTCATCGGCGATCGCTCTTACCCTTTTCCTATTGGATGGACAAGCCCGGTACCTGACTCTACCAAATAAATAATACGGCATCCGTCTTAGGTGATAGGAATGTGCGTGAGGGTTAACATGCCCCCTTCCTGATGTAGATTCCGTCCTCGGAAGCTATTGAGTTGAAGCTTGTTCGTCGAGGTGGAAGAGCATTTGAGATGAATGTCCTTAGCCTTCTTCAATCACTACAAAATCAAACAACATTGGCACAGTAATTGCATTCTCATATACAATTAAAAAGCATATGCAATTGTAGGCAGACAATTTAATTGGTAATAGAATTTTAAACCATTTGTCAGCAATAAACATTAAATTGCAATATAATCAAACGCATAAACAGTTGTAAAGGTAAAACATTAAACAAGTCTGGGGTCACTAATTTAACAGTCGAAAGGCACTAAAGATCGACTATTAATACCATGGGCAAGCTTCTCAATTTTCTCTTGTCAATCAAGTTGTTTAATCGTGAGAGCCAAGTATTTCATGTACGAGGGTTGACTAGAGGCTATACCTAGAAGACCTCGTAGTTAAGCTACAATAAAAGAAATTCTCATGAAATCATCGCCTGACTTATTTACTTTCCTTTGATCCCCCAAAGTCTTTTCACATTGTCTCAATTTTGATGTGTGTGCTTATTTTGCCTTGGGTTTTTTTGCTTTTCAAGGAAAAGCGCCCATACTGGGAACCTCTAGGGCTCTAGTACCATAGGCGATACATGTGAGTGGAGTACCAAATCAAGTTGAGGTTTATCTTCATGCTTAAGATTTTACAATGTGGCACTTTGATTTTTTGTTTGTTCGTTTTCAGCATTTTAATTTTGTAACTTTGGGGGGTCATATAACATTGTTACCCTCCCCAAGCTCATCACACTAGAAACTCCCTTTATATACTTAAGCTAAAGGTCAATAGGGACTAAGCCCAATAGAAAGCCCTAGTACATTACACACAATGCTGCCTAAATCGGATTAAGAACCTAAGTAACCATAGATTATTAGGAAGGCATTCCCCATGGTATTAAGAGAACATCTCTAACACCTAGCTTGGTCAAACTAGCTTAGTCGGAATGCTTAATTTTTAAACCTAGACAAGTGATTATGACAAAAATTACATTGAATTTAATGTTTGATACTAAGCAAATGCGTTGAATATTATTCTACCAATCACAATTAAAGCATATAAACATGGATACAAAAAGATAAGGGGCAATGCTAATGGACAAGAAACGCATGTTTGTGTTGATGATCGTGCTTGATTTGAAGTGTGAATGAGAGAAAGATTCCATGAAGGTATAAATCCTAACAACAGCAACACGTTCATGTACACACTAGGAAACACAAAGAATACCTCTACGAGGCACATCACTGGGAAAAGGTACCAACACTTATTGAACACAATTAAAAAACATAAGGAACCCTAGAACCTAATTATTTGCACTCCCCCTAAAGAGTCAAGGGAATAGGATATTGTAGAGATTGGGGGGAAACCCTAAGGCTAAACCCCTATCCTTCTCGTTGAGAAAAACAAAGTCATCATGCATGAGACCATATGTTCCATCCATATAATCATGTAAATCTTCTTCATCATCAGAGGCACAATGTTTACTAAGAAGGTCACTAGACGCCTATAGTCATCTTGGTCAAAAGGATAGGCTTGTGCAATGGGAGATACACTCTCTACTAAGTATGGATCAGTCGTGGTCAAGAGAAGTATCACCCATTCTAACTCCTCAAAATTCCTCTCACATGTTGTGGCTCCAAGTGACAAGTAAGAGAACAATATACGTTTTGGCACCCAGATTTGATCATTTCCTTTATAGTAGCCTTGGGCTTCCAATAGCTTTTTAGGAATCCAACGCAACGTTTCTTTACATTTCTTGGGGCAAATGGGACGTCTCTTACCAAGCTCCTGTCTTTTAGCACTAGCTATGGTCTCTAAAGAAGCTTTAGGGACCCACTTGTATGTTTTCTTTGTTATATTGGGATGGGTCTTGTGTGTCTCAAGCTTTATTTCAACTACATCAGTTGAAGCTCTAGAGAGTTGGGCTATGGGGACATATGGTTCAACCTCTTGGACATGCAATGTTTTGGGCTTTAATTCCTTAAGAGGCAATATCTCAAGGACTATGGCCTGAGTGGCAGGCCTAAGAGTTGGTTTCTGTGTTGTGACACCATGTCCGCCAATCAATAGTGCATTTGGTGGCTATCATCCACGGCCGTCCTAGGTTTATATTACCCTCCATAGTTCCAAGCGGCATGACCAAAAAGTCTTGAGCTACAACCCCATTGTCATAACTGACAAAAGTGTGCCAGATTCCAAAAATCGTAGTTTTTTTCTTGTTGACACCCTTGACTTGGATAATACTCTTGGATAGAGGTGGCTTCCCTAACTGACACCACACCCCATATGATAGCAGATTATATGTAGCACCCGTGTCCAATAAGGCATTATATAGCACTTTCCATAGGTGTTGTTTAGCTCAATAGAGTATTGTAGAGGTGTGTCAGAGTCCAACCAATCCTCATCGGTTTCAACGTGGAATGCATGTGTAACTCCAAGGTTAGCCTCTCGTTCTTGTCTTATACATTGTTGTCGCTCCTTAGCCTCAGCTTGAGCTTGTATCTTCTTCAATTCTGTTTGTGCCTTGGCTGCCTTTTATGTTGGATGGCATGTAGCTCCTCTTGGCTTAAAGGATCATAGTAGCTTTTAAATTTGCTCCCATTGAGGAATCCAATGGTTTCAACTCCATCAAGAGTCTCCACATGAATGGTTCCTTGTGGGATGATCTCACATACTCTATATGGTCCTTTTTCCGCATATTTCAACTTTTTCTTTTCGTTACGCACTCCATACATAAGGACTTTATCACCAACATTGATATCTAATATCTTCCGGTCGAACAAGGTTTATTTACTAGATACAACAAAGATTGATGATCAACATACAAAACAAACTTGTTGGCCAGAAGGTAGTAGCAAAATTTCTTCCTGCATAAATCACACCTAAACCTTCTCGCTCTGTAGTGGTGTAGTTTCTCTCGGCATCATTCAATTGATGACTTGCAAAGCTAATGGGGTAGTCCAATTTATGTTCTCCTGGTTGAGCTAGAACACACCCAATAGCAAACTTTGATGCATCAATATGCACATGGAAAATTACATTCCAATCGGGCACTCGTAGAATAGGAGCGCTAGTCAAGGTCTTTTTCAATGACTCATAAGCATGGTCACACTCCACGGTCCATTAGAACTCAATAAGAAGCTTGTACAAAGGATGAGCTATCTTCGCAAAGTTTAAAATAAATCGTCGGTAATAACCAACATGGCCCATGAACCTTTGAACTCCTTTATAGTTTGTAGGTGGTGGCAATTCGGAAATGGCTTTAATTTGCTCTCATCTATGGAAATCCCATTTTTGGACACTATATGCCCTAAAATGACTCCATGTTTAACCCAAAATTGTCATTTGAAAAGGTTTAAGGAGATGTGATACAATCTGCACTTCTCAAACACTTTTCGTAAGCATGATAGATGTTCTTTCCAAGAGGAATAAACACAAAGGTCATCTAAGAAAGCTTCGCAAAACTCCCTCAAATATTCTCTAAAACCAGTGTTTATTAATCTTTGAAAAGTAGCAGGGGCATTGGTTAAGCCAAAAGCCATGACACAAAATGCGAACACTCTAAATTCGGTTATAAAGGTTGTTTTAGCTTGGTCCTCCAGCGCAATTGTGATTTGATTGTAGCCAGAGTACCCATCGAAGAAGCTAGAAGCTTCCTTCCCTGCAACTCTTTCAAACACATGTTCTGAATATGGAAAGGGGTAATGGTCCCTCCTAGTGGCGGCATTGACCTTCTTGAGATCCACGCACACTCTAAGTTTCCCATTCTTTTTTGGCAGAATCAGTATTGGAGACACCCATTCTGAGTGCTCAATCTCTTCTTGAACGATTTTTGCATATTTAGGATTCATTGGGTAGGGTCGTTGCTGAACTGGTTCAGCCATGCTATTCATGGGGATTGTGTGTTGCACCACGGAAGGTGGAACACCTTTCATATCATGATATGTCCAGGTAAATATATCCCTGAATTCCTTGAGAAGTTCTTTAAGTACACACTCCTGAGTCTCTGTCAGATCTTGGGCAATGAAAATAAGTTTGGACTCTTCTTCTGGGTCTGCTAACTCTATTTCCTTAACTATCGTTGGACCATCATAGAGTCCATTACTCCCATCGATAGGTTTTCTTGGAGCCTTTGTATACACAACCATACGTTCCTCTGTGGTATAGGATTTGAAATGTTCAGGTGCAGGGTATAAGTTTGTGGGGTCCTATTGTTCTATGGACTGTAATTTCACTTCCGATTCCTTTTGTTGTTGAGCTAACTCTCGATTTTATCGTCTCCTTACGGTACGGCCCAACTTTGGCTTCTCTGTAGCCTCTAGTTTTGCGATGTCAAAGGGTTGTGGGCTACACCACATAACACTTTGAAGGTATTCACCCCAGTTATCTACCGACTTTCGATGGGCATCACATGCCCCTATATAATCAAGCCATTCTGTGGTATATTTCTTTTCATTTATTTTAGCACGCACATTTTCTTGATATCGTCACCTCTTATATCTCTTACTCTTCTTGTCTAATTTTCGATTGCAGTCTATCTCTAGTGAAGAGTCACTAGATGAATCACTTCTTGTGTCTTCTGCTCCCTTGGATAGATTGTCATCTAGGGTACCACTGGGCCCTGAATGGTTTGTCCCCACATTTGTACTAAGATTTAACTCAGATTCTGTTGAGCGCGCGGCGGTGTGTGCAAGTGATAGAGCACGCGAAGATGTGTAGGCCTTGAGGCTTGAAGCGGAGGCACTGTGCTGCAGAAGGGAAGCGCTAGCAGAACGAAGAGGGAGAGAGAGAGAGCTCACGTTTTTGGGGAAAACTCAATAAGTGAGTTTTGAGTTTTCCCACTTTTATTATAACTGACCTTTAAAAAATGTGTCCAGGTTCAATATGAACCTGGACAAAGTATAAAAATGTACAAAAAGGGATTATTTAGGCCTTTAACCCAACAACCTCCCACTTAAAGGCATAAATGACGCCTTTAAGTTAACCAACTCCCACCAGCTGTATGCAATTCTCATGTTGAGCCTTAGAAAGACTCTTGGTGAGAACATCTGCAGGGTTATCCTATGAGTGAATCTTAGTCAAGGTGACTAGAACATCCTCCAATACCTGTCGTATGAAGTGGTATCGCACATCAATGTGCTTTGTCCGTGCATGAAACATGGCATTCTTGGCCAAATAGACAGCACTCTGGCTATCACATCCCAAGACAGGAGTACTAGCAAGCATACCAAGCTCTTTGACAAGTCTGCCCAACCATATGGCCTCTTTAGAAGCATCAGTGGTGGCTGGGCTGAAATATATTCAGCCTCAGTAGTACTCAATGCCACAATTTTCTGCAGTCATGAACACCAAGAGACAGCACCACCAGCAATAGCAAACACATAGCCACTAGTGGACTTCTTGGTATCCAAGTCACCTGCCATATCTGCATCACAATAGCCCTGCAACTTCAGGTCAGTTTTGCCATAGCATATACACCTAGATTGTGTACCTGACAAGTATCTCAGAATGCATTTCACAGCTTCCCAATGTGCTTTGCCGGGATTGGACATATATCTACTAACAACTCCCACCGCATGGGCAATGTCAGGACGAGTGGCAACCATAGCATACATAAGAGAACCACAAGTTGATGCATAATGGATTCCCTTCATAGCATTCATTGTCACGTCATCCTTTGGGCAATCGGCTTTGCTAATTTTTGTGTGTGGAGGTCAAGGTACTCCAAGTGACTTAGCTTCAGCCATGTTAAACCTGTCAAGTACTTTAGCAATGTACTTTTCTTGAGATAAGAAGAGCAATTTCAGCTTTCTATCTCTCTTGATTCTCATGCCCAAGATGTGCTCAGCATCACCTAAATCCTTCATTGCAAAAGCTGAATTCAGCTGACGTTTAAGAGCATCAATGGTAGACTTATGCTTCCCAGCAATCAACATATCATCTACATATAGCACAAGGATTATAGGACTTCCATCATTATCCTTCTTTGTATACAAACAATGGTCTGAATGGCTGCATTTAAAGCCTTGAGACAACATAAAAGTATCAAACTTTTTGTACCACTGACGTGATGACTGCCTCAAACCATGCAGTGCCCTTCTTAGTTTGCATACAAGTTCCTTTCTATCAGGAACTACAAAACCCTCAGGTTGCTTCATGTAGATATCTTCATCAATGTCACCATGAAGAAAAGTTGTTTTTACATCCATTTGATTCAATTCTAAGTCAAGCACTGCAGCGAGAGCAAAAAGGAAACGCAATGTCGTAAGCTTTACAACAGGAGAAAAGATCTCTTGAAAGTCAATCCCCTCTTTCTGTGCATACCCTTTGGCAACTAACCTTGCTTTATACTTGGGCTTTCCATCAACACATTTGACCTTGTAAACCCATTTGTTAGGAAGAGCCTTTCTTCCTTTAGGCAATGGCACAAGATCCCAAGTATTGTTTGCATGCAAAGATTTGATTTCCTCTTGCATCGCAAGCTCCCACTTACTGCTTAACTCACATGATTTTGCCTCTTTATATGTAAGAGGCTCACCCTCATCTGTCAACATAACATGATGCAAAGAGGGGTCAAAGCGTTGTATCAACCTTCTAACACGAGTAGACCTGCGTACCCAATGATCTACATTCTCAGGCACAGGTTGTACATCAGGAGGCAACTCATTTTCAGCTTGCTCATGCTGCTGAAAATCATTTTCAGCCATGACATGTGGCTGTCCATCCTCATTTGGAGCATCTAAATCATGTCCTACCTCTTCTGGCTCAAGGTTAACCGCTGATTATTAATTTCAGCTTGAGGTAATGCATCCTGAGGCTCTTTTTTGACATCAATAGGTGGCAAGAGAGACTGAAATTTGACCGATTTCTTGTCAATTTCATAAGATGTAGCATTTTTCAGCAATTTAGCCTCATTGAACACTACATCTCGGCTGCGTACGACCCTCTTAAACTGAGGCAACCATATCCTGTAGCCCATTTCACCCTCTTCCCCATAACCTAGGAAGAGTCCTTGGATGGACTTGGCATCTAGCTTTGTCCTGAAGTCATTACGAACATGGACAAAAGCCTTGCAGCCAAACACTCTCAAATGATCATAAGAAGCGGGTTTGCCAAACCAAACCTCCTCTGGAATGTCATTTTTCAGCGTACTGTTAGGAGAGCGATTGCATACATGATCTGCAGTTTTCAAAGCCTCTCCCCAAAACCCATGAGGGAGATTAGCCGTGGACAACATGCAACGCACTCTCTCACATAAAGTACGGTTATACCTCTCAGCCACACCATTAGAAGATGGATTATAAGGGGCTGTCAACTCCCTTTTTAACCCATATTCTTCGCAATAACGCTGAAATTCAGCAGACGTGTACTCCCCCCCATTGTCAGATCTCAGACATTTAAGCTTACTACCCTTTTGTGTGGTCACAAAAGCAGGAAACCTCTTAAATGCATTAAATGTCTCACTCTTATTCTTTAACAAATATGCCCAGCCTTTCCTAGTGCAATCATCAATGAATGTAACAAAGTATAATGCACCACCAAAAGACTTAACAGGCATTGAACATACATCGGAGTGAATTAAATCAAGAGCATTAGCTTTGCGCGAGACACCAGAATAATAAGAAGACTTGTTTTGTTTACCATACAAACAGTCATTACAAAAATCTAACTTGGTGCCCTTTAAATCAACCCTCTTCAAAGAGGAGAGCACATCAAGTCCCTTCTGGCTCATATGGCCAAGTCTTTTGTGCCACAACTCCAAATGAGAAGCAACTTCGGCCACTGCAAGAAACTTTCCAGGCAAAGCTTTGCCATGTAAATAGTACAATGTACTACTCTTGCATCCCTTGACAATGAGCATTGATCCCTTAAGAAACTTCCATGAACTCCCAGCAAAAATGGTTGTATAACCCTATGCATCCATCTGGCCAATAGACAATAGACTCTTCTTGATGCCTGGTACATACCTTACATCTTTAAGCATAAACTCTTGGCCATTGTTTAATGCCAAGCGCACAGTGCCCATTCCTTCAATGTCACAAGCATGGTTATCCCCAAGGTAAACCTTGCCATACCTGCCTGCATGATAAGAAGCAAAACACTCCACAGATGGAGTCACATGAAATGAGGCACCCGAGTCTACTATCCAAGACTGTGTAAGGCCATCATTTGCACTTAGAAATGCATCAATGACATCTCTACATGAGATAAGCATGTCTTTTGCATTTGCTACAACAAAATCTGAGGGGCATGAAGCTGCAACCAAGATCTCCTTACTGTCGGATAACTCTGTGTGATAACCACACTAGAGGATACATTGACAGTCTCTGAATCCTTGGAGGAGGTACCTGCTGATTTTTCCCCTTTCATATCCTCTATCTTCTTCTTCTCCTATGATTCCTTCTTTCTTTCCTGCTCTTTCTTGAAATACCTGCAATCTGGCTTCTTATGGCCTTTTCTGCCACACTGGTAACAAGTCACATCCTTCTCCCTAGACTTGCTTTTGCTCCTATTTTGAGTCTTGGTACCTGTATTTTGCTTCTGACTTCTGTTCTGCCTCTCGCATTGTAAGCAGAACTGCTACCTTCCCCACCACTAGACTTGCGTCTAATTTCCTCATTTAAGATGGAGCCTCGCACTCCATCATATGTGAGGTTGGGGCTATTACTCAAAGAAACCACAAGCGTTTCCCAAGAGTCTGGCAAAGTCATCAACAAAAATATGGCAAAAGGGCGTCCTCACAATCCTTGAGGAACAAAATCCCCTGCATCCTGTCCTGCATAGGTCGAAACTGTACTGTCAAATCTCTTGATTTCCATCAAGCTCTTGGCATCAGACGAGGAGGAAGTAGAGGCCATTTGCATGGATAAAAATGCAGCAGAAAGTGTTTACACAAAATCTGAAAATTTCCAGTGATCACAATGTACCGCACGTTGCATACAATGTGCTGAAAATTTCAGCAATTAACAAGTATCCCCAATGCGTACTTGCATAAACCCACAAAAGGCGTACATAAACCTCAATTTGTGTACATAAAAACAGTCCAATTCTGAATTTTCTACAAATTTACTGTTTTGGCGCATCAATTTGCATCAAATGGACCTGTTTTGAGTGGGAAAAGCAAGGGGCATCCACGGGAATCGATTTAGAACACCTGCATTTTGCTGTTTGACCTGTAATTTTCTGGTTTCTACCTGTTTTGATCTAATTTCAGCCTGTTTTAGGCTGTTTTGGAAACCCTAATCACCCTAGGTGACACCGGAAGCAAGGGGCTTCGCGATGAAAGCGGAAATTTGACGCGAGAGAAGCCTTTCGCCTGCTGTCCAGCCACATGCGCAAAGCTTCTGAAACCCTCATCTGGCTCTGATACCAGTTGTTGAGCGCGTGGCGATGTGTGCAAGTGATAGAGCATGGGAAGATGTGCTGGCCTTGAGGCTTGAAGCGCAGGCACTGTGCTACAGAAGGGAAGCGCTAGCAGAACGAAGAGGGAAGAGAGAGAGAGAGAGAGAGAGAGAGAGAGAGAGAGAGAGAGAGCTCACGTTTTTGGGGAAAACTCAATAAGTGAGTTTTGGGTTTTCCCACTTTTATTATAAGTGACCTTAAAAAATGTGTCCAGGTTCAATATGAACCTGGACAAAGTACAAAAAATGTACAAAAAAGGGTTATTAAGGCCTTTAACCAACAGATTCTTCGTTCTCAGAGTCAATTTCAATTGATGATTTTGACCCCAAATCATGTGGGCTATAGTCTTGTGAGGCGCTACTGGTTCCAATGCCAATCAAACCTTCATCTTGTAGGTCATCAAA
>NW_028221655.1:0-50706 GCF_014529385.1 Adiantum capillus-veneris
TAGGCTCTATCAAGCACTAAACCCATGTCTAGCTTCTTTTTAGCTCATGTGTATGGAATGGATAACAATTCTCATGATAACAAAAACTCTAAATTCACACTAGGTCACTCACCACCTAAGGATCATTCCCTGTTGATTTGCCGATGTTAGGGGGTTGTTGTAGGCATACCTCTATAGCATAGCTATCTGGAGCTAACATATTCATGTCAATACTCAAGGAAGTGACTTGAATGGGGTACAAAGACTCTTTGAGGGTGTCAACCTCAAGAACTAAACCTAAGAAGAAACTATATCAGTCTCAATGAGCAAATCACCAACTCACTGATCAAAAAATTTGCCAATGTCCTATCTCACCACTCTAGGTCACCACACTATTTTTATGACTAAATGGATATGGATAGAAAATTAAATTTAAGGAAATCTATATTAGGTCTAAGGGACAAGTCTAAAAAATCTGACACCATTTTGGCAAGGTACCAAAATCGCGATCCATCACTTAACTGGTCATAGAAACTGCAACAAAATCCTTTCAAATAGGTTTCCCTAAGATAATAGCAGTCTCCTTATCTACAATAGAAGGGGTAATAAGAAGAGATTTGACATTCCTACCAAGAAATATCCGGATGCTGATTTTGATGAGCAAGATGATGAAGTAGAGTACTCAAGTGAAGAAGAAGACAATGGGGATGATGGAAACTAAGAGTTTTCCAACCCATAGACTCTAAAGTTGTGATGGGGTCCTTCATAAGTCTCTAAGTATAATAAAAAAATAGAATCTCTAAGCAAGAACAATTGAGGAAACATTCCTTTACCATTGGCAATGGTTTGGGACTATAGCCCTAGAAAAGACCTAGTCTTGCCTTGCAAGAAAAAATGGTACAAAAATTTAGAAAACCTACAACTTTTTTGGCCTTATAACTTCTACGAATGGGCTAAAAATCCTCTTCCAATGATTCTTTCTCTCTATGCATGTGAGGGCATAGCCATTGGTGGAAACCTCTTCAAATGAAGAAGTTTACTAAACGTTAATGCGTGGGGATGGATAGTTACCCAACTAATTGAATCCACTCATCCATGATCGACAACCTTAGTCAATTCCCACTTACAACCCCACACTCACACATGCTTCTTTATTTTCTAATTACTACAAAATTATTTTTAGACTTAAAATAATGGTTCCTTTGAATTTTTAGTAACAATGATTCCTTATAGCAAGTATTGAAAGCAGCATTGGAAAAAATCTTTATCAAAGAAACATCTTAATACAAGGTAGTTTCAGCTAGAGAACAATCTCTAACAACCATGACCAATACTCATCCTGTCTCAAGATCACATGCACAAGAAAAAAATGGCACCTATTATTTTATTCAAATTCCGGTTTGAAAAAAGACATCACTCAAAATCTAGGAGTGCACATACGCCAAACTAGTTGCCCATACAACCAAGCTGTCATCCTATAATAAAAAATGCTATCTTAACTTATGTAGAGACATCAAGACATGAACGGAGTAGTAGCTCATTGTTCACAAGGGTGGCCGACTTAAAAGTGGTCTTATAGCCATCATTATTCTCATCAACTGAAGTGAAAATATATACCAAGGAATTAGAGGTGGTCTTGAGACTTGCTATCTTAAGGATGATTAATCAAATTTTTCCTACTTTATCCAAACTAACCAAAACATTTCTTTCCTAGTTTAGCAAACATGTTCATGATGTTTCCTAGTTTAACAAACAAATGCTTGATGTTTCCTAGTTTAACAAACATATGTATGATGTTTCTTGGACGGTGTCCTTCTATTATCAACCAATTTAATATTTTTTGAGTACGTATCTTTTACCTAATAGATGCAATGTTATAACTTCTAAAGGATTTATGCTAACTTATAGAATTTTTTAAGAGCCAAGGGTCCACATGGGATTGATTGGGGTCGGAATCATTTATGGCTCAAGGGCATGAACACTATTGTCTCTCATTGAAATGCTACTTGGACCAGCCTCACGGTTGTGAGTGGCCCTTGCCCTCTTGTTGGTGACATTTTCCTCTATTTATTGATTTTCACGAGTTCTTTTGGGGTCTAACTCTTTTATCCTTATAAAAGGATGCTTAACCATTAGTTAAAGTATAAAAACATTATAACTTACCATAAGAATTTTCACGATGTATCTTCACCAATTAATCTAATCCCATTTTCTTTTTATTAGACTATAATATTATGGGGATTTTTTGTGTGTGATATTATTATCATGGGTTTGGTTTAGCTGAAGGAGTTTACACACAATCCCAAGGGCTAATATGACAACTTTCCCTTTGGCTTATAGTAGTAAATAGTGACTTTTTGACTTGGTATTTTCCTAAACTAAATATCTAAGCAAGATATTTCAATTGTAGCTTCCCCACAATGTATTTAAGTTTTGAAAATCAATTTTTTAAATTTTTGAGATAATCTCCTAATTTTTCTCTTTCAATTATAATAAAAAATAGATTAATCTTTACATAATTATTAATAAAGCTAAATATGTAGGTAATATATATTTATTTAAACTTTCTCATATTGTATTATAGCTTTAAAAATTATCTTATAAATTTCTAAGATAATTTACTAATTATACTCTTTAGTTTTTTGCTAAAAACAAAGAATTTAGGATATAATAGGTATTGAAACAATCTAGCTTATAAAGATGTTTTCATCATGAGTTCTTAACTATGTATTCTAAGTTTGATAATTATCTTGTAAATTTCTAAGCTAATTTATTTATTAACTTCTTTACTTCTCTATTAAAAATAGAGAATTCAGGATATAGTAATTAATAAACCTAATTATCTCATTCTGGTATTTTTATTAGATATCTTTAATTGCATAATCTATCTCTAAAAAATTATCTTATAAGTTTCTAAGCTGATTTGCTAATTGTCTCATTGAATTTTCTACTAAGAATATAGAATTTAGGATATCGTGATTAATGCAACTAATTATGTGTTTATATTTTTTCACAAGCTTCAAACAATATAGTCTAACTCTAAAAATTATTTTATATAAAGTTTCTAAATTTATTTACTAATTCTCCCCTTTAATTTTTTGCTAAGCACTAAGACTTTAGGACATAATAATTGGTAGAACTAATTATATATTAGAGATATTTTAATCACCAATTTTTAATAGTGTATTCAAACTTATAAAATTACTTTATAATCATCTATATTAGTGTACTAATTTCCTCTTAGTTTTTTTATTTTTTTTAAAATTTGGATTTAATAATTATCAAAATAAATTAATTAATTTTGAGACAATCAGCACAATTAGTTAGTAGTCTAGTGGATAGTACCCAACTAATTGGATCCACCCATCCACGATCAACAACCTTAGTAGATCCCCACTTATCACATGACATTCACACATGCTTCTTTATTTTCTAACTACTACCACATTCTTTTTACACTTAAAATAATGTTTCTTTTTAATTTTTAGTAATAGTGATTTCTTCTAGCAAGTATTGAAAGAAGCATTAAAAAGTCTTTCTATCAAACAAAATCTTTAGACTTAAGACAAGGTACTACCAGCTAGAGAACAATCTTTGACTATCTGACCACTATAATATATTAAGTATGTGTATGATACGTGGGAGTGCCATTGGTGCCATAAATTACATGCCCCATTTGGAAAATTCTCTTGTCACCATCATCAGTTGTAAATGCATTTCTTCTATCTGCATAGGTATCTCTGCATCTTGGCATTTGTCACATCTCTTAATATAAGCCTTAGAAAATAAGGAGCAATCATAAGGAGTAGTTTTGTCCAAAGTATCATCAAGAGATTCAATCATAGTAGATAAGATTCTAGAACCTTTAAAGGCTCAATTACAAGATTAGGAAGTTAGATTGAAAACCAATCAAACATTGGAACAGAGATGTTGATATATCAACATTTTGATATTGAGAAATAGAGACTCAAATTGTGCAAACGGATTATAGAGACCACTGAAGCTCTAATGGAGCTAGAAAAATCAAACATCCCTAAATATAATTTTTTAATCCATGAAAAGTATAGGGAAATTGACCACAAAAGAGACAAATTGATTGATCAAATGAATCATAAGATTGAAATATCATTGGACAATAGGGTAGTGGCTAATACCACAAATGACTCCAAGTCACAAGTGATGATGCCAATCTAAGAAGTAATGAGCCATGGGTACAAGCCTTATGGAAAAAAATACAAAATAGAAATGATGGTAGTGCAACTTTTAAGTTTGCACCTATCACTAAGATCAATATGGATCATAATTTTTATCTTGGTGGTATATACAATGATGTAGGAAGAGAAGGCTCATCTGTGCAGAGTAAACCTGAGGCATTGAAGACTTCGCTATCTTTCATAGGGGAGAATAGAACAAAATCAAAGATCAAGGTAACACCCTCTTAGTGGAAGCCAATTCCAAATATGATGGGCACTAAGAGCCTACACAAACTAATGCCAACCCCTATACAATGCACGATGACTCTCTCAAAGATGCTACAAATTAAACCACTTCTATGGGGTGGAGTAGGAACAAACCTTGGAAGATGGAGCTGAAAATTCCTCATCAAAACATTCCCTTATACGAACAAATAAATAAACCAACACCATTTGAAGGCTAAATTAGTGCCTTTAAACAATGTGGGTGATTATTATGAGAGGAAGGATGGAAATACCACATCGCCCAAGAAGCACAAAGGAGTAAAGAAAATTGCTATACTTGATAGCGGTTCTAGAGTGGCCACTGCCACAAAGGAGATATGAGAGAAATGGTGGAGACTAGATCTCACTTAAACAAGAATGAGACTACAACTTGCTGATGGTTATGTTGAGAGAACAATGGGTATGTTGGAACAGATTATAATTTCCTCATGCAGAATAGAACATGAGCATACCTTTGCAATAGTATATATTGGCAAGAGTAGCATTTTTTATTTTACTCGGCGAAGACCATTTATGCGTTAATTTAAGATCGTACAAGATTGGGGCTATGGCTCTATCTACTTAAGGCACAAGGAGATTACAACAAGGATCAACATAAAGTATCACAACTACAACAATGTTAGTCAATCTCCCGTGGAGGAATTTGACTCAACAATGGTCAATGAGAAGGAAATATTTGCATGGTTAAAGACCCAAGACACATCTTTGGATGTGTGGAGACTTCTAGTGTGAGAGCTTGCAAGATAGGATTTCATCTTAGAGAGCCCAATGGAAGATAAAGACTACATCCTAGAGACATTTCCAAAGTAACTATTTGAACCTTTTGGATGGACTCAAATACTAGCTACTCTAGATGTGTGTGTGAGCAAAGTTACCCCAACAAGATTCTATGACAAAGAGGGCTATGGCAGAGCACCCTTCCAAATGGTCAATGCTATCTTTGAATCAGAATGAGGGATCAAGGACCTAGATACATAAAAAATAGTTGAGTGCAAATGCATAGCTAACAAGATTTCCATAAAACATTTGAGCAATGAAAACAAGGAATAATTCCAAGATTCACAAGACAATTCTCTTCTAGATATAGATGGAGAGGATAAGATATCAAGCAGCTCTGAAGACAAACCAATACAAAATGCAAAAGAGGTAATCTTTTATGGTTTTCCTAACCAAAAATCTAGAAGATAAGAAAGGTACCATGCAAAACAAGCAAGGAAACAAAAGAAAACTCAAAGAAATACTATGAATGGCTTACGTCAATGCATTTAAATAAAAACTAAGCATAGGCGGGGTATTGGGGCATCATTGCTAAGCATTTAGATGCATTCTGGGTCAAAAACGACTAGGTCAAAAATCCACTGCTGTTAATAATCACGATTTTGGAACTTGACCTAAAGTGGGGTTTGAGACCATAAGCATGTGTTCTTAGGTCTTATAAACTTGTCCTAGAGGTTTCGTTACGTTTGGATGTCATTTGATGCTGTAACAGATGGGATTTGCTTGCCGATGAGCGATTGGCTTTTGGTGATTTCAGTCACTTGAGTGTAGCTTGAGTTAGATGCAAGTTGTTAATTGTTTTCCAAGATATTGACAACCTCTTGTAGCCTCTATGCACTAGTCGAGTCAGCTTCGTCCCATGGTTTGACAAATTAATCGTGGTTCTCGCTAATACTGCAATAAGATAGGATGGTGAGGCTAGACATGCGTCCCACATTTGGCGCTGCTACCGGGGATTGAAGAGACCTAAACTAGGGAAAAACACGAGCGTCTTGTGTAGTTGTCCATTAACTTCCTCTAGGTTTGCCTAGAGTTCAAAACTTTCTTTTAGAAACCGCATAGCTTAAAATTTTCGTCTTTTGCAGTGTACAGGTAGCTTGGAAGTAATCGTACTTGCTGAGTACCTTTAGGACTGTGGATTGTAGATTTAGATTAGGAATTGGAGCATGATTGATAGACGAGAAAAGTCTTAAGATCAAGGAAAACATTAAAAAACACTTGAAAACGAGTGTTTGTGAGCACTTTCCACAACCCATTGCATGAGAATCTAGGAGTAGAGTAAGTAGGATCTGAGGTGGAGTTCAGAAAATTGCTCTCTCTGAAAGAATCAAGTGTGAGTTGTTATTGGAAGTTGCAGAATTTCAGGTCTACGGCTAGAAATAGCTCAAAAAGACTCGAATCCACTCAATCCAATTGAAGAGTAAGCCTAAGAGTTGTCTGAACCAGTTGGTAAGCTCAAAGACACTTCGAGGTAAAAATTTCAAGAGTTGGTCAAAACTCAGATTATTTACTTTTTCTTGACATTTTAGGCCAAATTAGGTTTTGACTTGATTCATAGGCTTAAAATAGCTCATTTAAAGACTGTCTTTGAGAAAATTGCAAAAAAGTGCTCATTTTAAGCCTAAAGTTAATAATCACGATTATTAACTTTCTGCTTTAAATTGACCAAGGTTCATATTGTTGACTCATTGCATGTGTACAAACAACTTTTGTAAAGGCCAAAGAGATTTGGATCACTAAACTGACAAAAAACTGGGTAAAAAATAAGTTTGTACTGACTTTCTGAATCTTGACTATAAATTGGAAAAACATTTATCCAAATTTGTTGAAATTTTATTCATAGGCTTATGTTGATGTGATAAACATGTGTACATTCTTAGTTGACCAAAACTTTGTAAAAATTTATCAGAAGTAAGTAATTGCGAATATTTACATGTGCCCAATTTTTTAACTTTTTTGACCAAGTCAGGATACCACTAGTTTCACCATGTTGTAATAAGCCCACAAAACAAATTTGGTAAGATTTGGACCACTAGAGTGAAATTTGTGACGAAAATTGCAAAGTTAATCTGCAGACAGATAATTGATGACCATTTGACCAAAAATTATCCAAACTTGATGAAAATTGACTAGTGACCTTAACTTAAGGTGCTTAACAGATCTGTGCCAAAGTTGGGACAAAAACTTGTAAAAATAGAACTGGAGTAATAATCACGATTGTTTACATCTACTTCAAAACTTGATGATTTTGCAAATTTGAGTATACCACAAGGTCAATCACATCAAGTAGACCTCACAAATCCATTTTGGTGAAATTTGGATCCCAAAAGTGAGACTTAAGCCAGATTCTTGAAATCAGAATCTGCGGACACCAAACAGTTGATAAACTTGATCAGATTTTGTCCAAACTTGTTGAAACTTGTCTAGGGACTCTAACAAGTTGTATACTTGCCAAACCAATCAAAAAGTTCATGAAGATTCTTGGTTTAGGCCATCCTTTTATTACCTCTAACTTTGATGGATCCATTTGGATGCCATCTTGAGAGATAATGTGACCTAAATATTGAATCTCTTGTAAGACAAATTCACTTTTCTTTCGATTAATGCTCTCTTAGAACTTGAAATATTACCTAGAGGTGTTTCTTGTGTTCATCGAATGAATTAGAGTAGATGATGACATCATCAAAGAACACTCCAGTAAAGGTTGGGTGGGGCCTGAATAGCTTCTCCATCAAGCGGTTGAATGAGGCTGGTGCATTGGTCAAGACAAAAGGCATGACAATGTATTCGTAAAGACCAAATGTCCTGCAAAATGCGGTCTTTACAATGTCTTGATCAACTATCCTTATTTGATGATAGCCACTTTTTAGGTCAATCCTACTAAAGTAGGTGGACCCTTGTAGCTTATCAAATAGGTTCTCTACCCATGGAACGGAAAACCTATTTTTTATAGTGATCCTATTTAGTGCTCTATAGTCGAAACACATATGATATGTGCCATCTTTCTTTTGCACTAGTAGCACAGGAGAACAAAATGGAGATGAGCTAGGCCTAATCATGACCTTCTCAACTAACTCATGCACTTGCCGCATAATCTCCTCTTGTTGAGCTTGAGAAACTCTATAAGGAGGTTTGTTAGGCGGTGAACTTCCTGGAAGAAGTTCAATTGCATCGTCAAATCATTGCCTCGTTTAGGAGGTAGTTCGCAAGGGATGTCGTCAATACAGACATCTTGAAACCCCTTGAGAAAATTGGATAACTCCAGTTCCTTTTGATTGTGTATATCTTCTTTTGCTAAAACATTAGGTTCATTTTGAGAGTCTTTAACAAAAATCATGTACACGGAAATAGAGCTCTTTATTGACTTATTGAAAGATTTTGTATGTACAATGGGTATGGTGTTACCCATTTGCTTGGCATCTATGTACATATCTTCTTCCCTGAACCTAAAGGAGATTCTCCTTTCAGGGAATTTAACATTGGCAGCCATGCGATCAAACCATGGTGCCCCTAGGATTACATCCTCATGCTTGAGAGGAGAGATAAAGAAGTCCTCTTTGTCCACATAGCTTTGGACATGGAGCCTGAATTTCCCGATTAAGGGAGTGACTGAAGCTTCTTGCCCCTTGCAAGCAAGGTCTATGGGTAGGACATCTCCCATCTCCTAAGCTTGTATGCGTAGCTTGGTGGCCAACTCTTTGGATATGAAATTGTGAGTAGAACCAGAGTCAAAGAGAATAAAAGCATTGTGTTCTCTTACCTTTCCCCAATCATGGCATGAGGAGATCCTTTGTGGTGAGTTTCCTCCTCTTGGATTTCGGGAGGCTCATGGCGGGTGTTCTTTTGCGGACAAGCGCGGTACGCGTGCCCTTGCTTGTCGCACTTGAAGCAGCAGTTATCCTTGCGATAACGCTCAAGCTCTTCAGAGGAGAGTTTATTTTTATTGCCTTTGTAAACTCCCTTCTCTTTAACTTCGTTGGAACTACCCTTAGGAGCCTTTTGGATATTGTCCTTCCCCGTAGGCTCAATGGAACCCTTGTTTTCCGTGGGCTTAAAATTTCTTTTAGCCCATTTTTGGAAATTGATTAGAGAAGCCACCATAGTATGGTGTATAACGGTCGATATGGTGCGTGGCCTTTGGGAGTTGACATACTCCACCATTTCTTCAGTTAAGCCCACACAAAATTGTTGCTTTTTCTCTCAAGAATCCAACTTCTTAAAGACAGTAGCTTTGAGTTCTAAGTCCCAAAACTTGTCTACATATTTGTGAATGGATTCGTAGGGAGAGAGCTTCAAGCTTCACCATTCGGTGAGTACTTTGCCTTTGGTATCGGTGGCCAAAAACTGCTTCATAATGGAAGCTCTTAAATCTTTCCATGTTCATGAAGCTTCACCGTTGGCCCGTAGTCTAGACCACCATTGTCTAGAGGACTTTTGAAAGTGCATAGCTACATGGTGTAGCTTAGAGGACTCCGTGAAGCCTTCATCTCCAAACGCCTCATTGAGTTGTTGGATAAAGTCCAAGAATTTATCCATAGCACCAAAGGTGCCATCATAGGTAAGGAAAAAGATACTCTTCCCTCCCTCTTTGAGCTTCTTGAGCTTGGATGACCTCTTCCACGCGGCATAGGATTTTCTATGGCCTCTTCTTTTTGATGGTTCAAAAGTTGCACCATCACTTTCTTCAAAAGATGAAGAATTTGAGGAAGGTGGAGAAGAGGGTGACCTCTTTCTCTCCTTTTTCTTGCCTTGATCTTCTTAGTCTTCACCATCACTCTCATAAGAGGAAGATGATGAAGAAGATGGAGAAGAGGATGTCCTCTTTCTCGCCTTTTTCTTATCTTGCTTTTTGTCATCCCTCTTTGAAGTAGGATGTGGAGAAGTATGTGATGGTCTTCTTCATTTTGGAGGTGATGGAGAGCATTTAGCCCGCCCTCTTCGTGGAGCCATCTCCATCGAGGTGGCAGGAAACTCACTTCTTTCTCGTTCCTTCGGTGGGGGCTCTTGAATTCTCCTTTGAGAAGGAGATGCGTCATCAAGGAGAAAATTTTTGAGCCCTTCATATGGATCCTCTTCTTCTTCCCGAATCACAGAGAGGCCTTTTTTGGAAGTCTTACAAGGAGGCTTCCTAGGTGCTCTCTCGTCATGGTGGGGAGCTTGGAAAATCCCATGAGCAAGAAGCTGCCATTGTACTTCCCTTTGGAGGGATGGATTGCCCATGACTTGTTGAAGCCTAGAAACAAGATAGTTAACAAGCATCGGGGCATCATTAGTAGCCTACTCATTTTCAAAATCAAAGTTATCAACATTAATTTCACTCTCTTTACTATTGTCATCCATTCTAGCAACTTTTAGGTGTAAACGTTTTAGGTGTACTTTGGCATTTCAAGCCCTAGTTTCTACTCCTCTTTACCCCTTTAGAAAAAGCATTTAAGCTACTGTACCCGTGGCTCGAATACCATTAATTGCAAGGAATAGAAGAGAGGGTCGTTCAACACCAAAACAACATTGGCTCCTGTCAAGCTTCTAATAGCTCAATAGTTGTAGGCAAGCCCCGTAGGACTCCACTATTAAGACCATAGCTCTCGATGGTGATGCCCTATTAACTACACAAAGGCAGGTGCACTACAAGGTTGAAAAATCCCTATTCTACATTAGGAAAAGTTTGGACTCAAAAATGGGCCTTGTAAGAAATGCCAGGTCAGCTTAGAGAGAGATAAAAAAAACTCCCTAATTTCATTTTTGATATTCACTTTCAAAAAAACTCGGATATCAGATTTGGGGGGTACGTTTATTAAAACTCTCAAAAAGTGTTCAGACAATGATAACATACGACGGCTCCGAATTGAACGCCGATTGTCTCAATCTTTTGGATTTTTCAAAACTAAGATTTGGCACTCAACGAGGTGCATTGAATGTTATTCTTCTTCTCATTTTCGCGTCTCTCTTGCTTTCCGCCTGCGCGCAGTCTCCTCCTTTGAGCTCTCTTCCCATTTTGCTTCACTCTTGCGCTCTCCTCTGTTTTGAGCTTTCTCATTCACCAAGTCATCTCAATGTCATTATCATCTTCACACAGAACTCAGACGAGGAGTCAAAACGATGTGTATCATATGCATATCGAACTGTCCAAAGAATACGAGCCCCTCCACAAGAAGAATAAGCGAGGCATCCTTTCCGAAGCTTCAAAAGAGAACTTCAGATTTCAAGGTAAAAAAAGCGTCAATCTTTGGGTGGATGGCAGGATATATCCTGAGCATCCTCTCACCAACTCAACTCCACCGTTCAGAAACATAACGTCATTGTTGAACTATGTAGGAGACGGTTATTCTGGTTTATATGGCTACACCAAGCATTTGGCGGCCAAAAGTGATATTCTTAAGCTTGAGAGAGACCTTGCACACAAAGAAAACTTTTACTTGAAGCAAACTGTGACAGAGTGCGCTCAACAACTGAAAGGCAAGGACAAAAGCATCACGTAGCTCACGCAGGATCTCAGAGAAAAAAATATTGTCTTGGGTCCTATGTTAAGAGAACGACGTTTACGAGACATTGAACAACTGAAGGTTGGTTCTGGGGTTTTGAAGAAGAGGGTTAAAGAAATCAAGTAAGATTATCATTCAAGCAGGTTTAATTCATCTTTACATTTGTAGTTTTATATCTTACTTTTCATATTTATGCTTAGATCGTTGTTACATCCTCAGTCAAATATTGACAGCAACACACCAACTTCTTCAATTCCTTATGGTCTCATACTAAAATGCAAAGATGTCGCCGAACTTTTGGACGATAATCTCTACTGCAAGATTTTTGCTAAGCAACTTGACACTCTTTTGAAATAGAATCAACTCCAAGCACGTGATGTTCAATCAATTCTGGATGAAGCCGGAATATCCAACAAAGGTTATTCTGCAATTTTTAGGTATGTCTGGTGTTTGAATCAATTGTCTTCACCTGTCAAATCAAATGTCTATAACTTTTAGGTATATTGGATATGTGTATCATTTGAAAACTTGGAAATAGTCCATTTGCTTAATTTTCTATTTATAGAACTATGCAGCAACAAAGTAAGAAGTTCAATCTCAAGCACACGTTGTTGCCAAATCCTTTCTCCATTCGAAAGACAAGACTGGAGGTCAACCAGGAAGTGCTTAGGACATTGGGCACTCCTTTTCACATTGAAGCAATGTACAGATCGCCATCAGCAGAGAAAGTGGTCTATGACAAATACAATAATATATTTTATGATTTAGTAGCTTTGCAGACATATATTGTTCAATTGTTCGATGTTTCTCAAGAGGAATGCAATGGAGTCTTGAAGTTTGTGCTTAAACTGGATGAGTGCGAGCTAGTGAAAGAGACAAAGGTTGAGCGTGTCACAATAACGCTTATGAATAGAGCATTAGATGAAAGCATTGCTTCAGACGACCCTAGAAAATTTAGCGTGCAATCCGAAAACAATATTTTCTTATTAGCCACATTCAAGGTTTGATATCAACAAGTTTTTGCTTAAAAAAATGATTAAACATGTTTCATTTGATTGGTTTGGTTTTCCCATTTCAGGTGCCTACAGAGAATTTCGATATTCTTAACTGGGTTTTCCATCAAACAAGTATTCCTGAAGTCATAAGCAAACAGAGAAATGAAAAGACACTCGATGTATTAGGCATGGGTTCATACACAATAGAGTGGCATATGGTTGGAGATCTCAAAACCCTCAAGTGTATGTACAACATCTCAAAAGGAGAAACAAGTAAAAGCCCTTGTTTGTATTTCATGGGAGGATTTCATTGGTCTTGACAAAAGAAATTGGAGGAGAGCACCGGACAGGCACTTGCAGGACCTTAACTTCCGCCCAGTGTTGGATATTCCACTATCCAGAGTACATATTTGCACGATGCATGCACTCTGCAGAATCATTGAGAAACTTATGTTTCTGTACATTTGTTTTCCTTGGACCACTCGGCCAGCATCAGCAAAACAAAGGGCTATAATATCATTGGAAACAGTTTTCTCAGATATGGGCTTGCATGGAGGACATTTGAAAATAGAGCAGGACGAGAAGAGGTCTAAGAATGTTCGAGATGTGCCAAACAAGTTGTCTATTGGCGGTGTGAAAGCCCGTCTCTTCTTGTTGATGCCAACAAGTGGCAGAAAACGCAAAAGCCAAAGTGCTCAGGAAAGGTTCACATTGAGATACAACTGGTGGAGAAACCTGCACAATGCAGTGGTTGACCACGCAGACAATGGTGCAACAAGGACTCGCAAAGCGAACGTGTGGAAAATTTTGGATTCCATATTCAAGTTTTGTGAGCTCAATACTTGGAGAGATACTGACTATAAATTGTTTCAAGACGCTCAGGAGACCTTCCACAGGTCTTTCATAGCTGCATGGACAAATCAACACATAACTCAGTACATGGTATATTAATTTATTTGATAAAATTTTGATTATATATTTACATATAAACAATAGGTTGGTTTTTTTTTGCAGCATATCATATGCAACCACATGCCTTGGTTTGCTAGGCAGTATGGTAGCTTGGCTATATGGTCTACACAAGGTATGGAGAAAACTCACTACCAAGCCCGTACTGGCTGTTTCAGCCACACTCATCACGGAGGTGGTGCAAACAAAGCCAACAGTTTGGAGAAACTACATCAATGGACTTATCAAAAACTTATGCATAGAACACACCGAAAGGAATGTGTCAAAGACAGTCAGATTGGCCAAGCAATGAGATTAGCAAGCAAATGACGGAAGAAGGAAATATGGGAGGCATCTTCTGCGGCATCGCGCCATGCAGAGTGGCGACTTCAAAAAGAACGCACTGGAAAAACTTGGACAACTCCGACCCAAGTTGTTTGAGACTTCCTAAAGATAGCGCATTGTAACACAATATAATTTTTTGTTCCAAGAGAAGAAAACCAGTCACAAAAGTGAGAAACATAATGTACTCATTGTTTTGATAGAAATGACATCGATAGACGTGCATCATGGGGCCGGCGTGCATCATGCAGTCGTCGTGATGATTACGCCACGTGTCAGCCACCATGGAACGGTCATGCCACAATGCGAAAGTGGTGCCACCACACAAAAAAAGCACCGCTATCGCGTTTTGGCGCGACAACTTGTTGTCGCGTCATAACGCGATATGGCCAGTCAAGAGTACTACGGTCTGCCTCCTCGCGTTGTGCCATGATGACTTTTTTGTCATGCCACGCATGCATCATGCAGTCGTCGTGATGGTTATGCCACATGTCAGCTGCCGTGGAACGGTCACGCCACAACGCATATGGGTGCCGCCGCTCTACAAAAGCACCCTTATCGCGTTCTGGCGCGACAGCCAGTTGTCGCGTTATAACGCGATATGACCAGTGCAGAGTATTCTGGTCCCCCTCCTCGCGTTGTGCCACGACATACCATTGTTGCTAGGGCAACCCATTGGGGTGCTTTTGTCCCGATGTGCCACATGGCGCATAATCATTATGCTCGCACGCTTCCCATCATACCTTGCGATGTCATGATTAATGCAGCCGCCTCTTCTCATTATACTTATTCCGCTAATATAAACCCCCCCCCCCCCATTTTTTTCTCACGATTTTTTCCGAAGTGTCTTTAGTCACTCTGCCTTTTTACCCACATCCAGATTTCCATTTCCTTGCATTCTCCTTGTTCAGGTCATGGCCCGCACAAAGCAAACAGCAAGGAAGGTTTATTCTAGCCAGTCTGTTCCGCAGGGCCAGGCTAGCTCGTCTACAGTGCAACCGTCAACATCGCATGTGATTCGGGGCAAGACCATGCCGCAGTTACACGCAACAATGCGAAGAAGAAGATACGAGCAGAATAGGAGCATTCTACTCGAACTTCGTAAGCTCCAAAAGCACATTTCATTGGCAATACCTAAACTACCATTCCAGAGAGTTGTTCGCGAGATTTGCGAGAATTTCCGGTGGTCTCGAAGTGCAATGGGGTGCTTGCACGAGGCCGCTGAAGATTTTTTTGTGGAGCTTTTCCAGGACGGCTACATTCTCTCGATCCACGCCCATAGGACAGCATTGATGCCGCGAGACATCAACACACTTTGCCTTCTCAGGTTCAGGTATGACAAAACAATACCGCCTGCCGATATTTCAGACCGAAAGATGGACACTATTCTTAGAATACCACCTATTGACAAGGTCAAAGTTCATGAAGTGTCTACACAAATGCATCGATACAGCACCCGTCTCAACACTGAGCGAGACACAACAGAAGACGATAGTGAGAGATTGGAGCAGTTACGCCTTGAGATGATGGAGAAACAAATGGCAGATGCCATCAGCGACGCCAACGCTGATGATTTGTCATTGATGTTTCCCTATTTCCATGTTGGCCTTCCTGTGTGGGGACGCATTCTGTATTTTCCTTATCACTCCCACCAGATTTCAATTTTACAGAACCGGACGAGGGAACTCACAAACTCAATCATCAATTGCTTGCTTTGGTGCGTGCTATTCTTTTTTTCACAATAAATTCTTTTAATATATTCAATTTTGTATGACACGAATTTCTTTACAGTTTTGTAGTTTCAAATTTTCTTTGGAATATGCAAGATGATGTCGCCGTCCTTGACTCGAACCTCTCGGTCGTTTTGACGGCCGAGGATACATCTTTAGTGGAAGTAGTTGAATGGTTTCAGTCAACTACTTCCATCTTTTTGACGGCCAAGGATACATCTTTAGTGGAAGTAGTTGACTGGTTTCAGTCACTGAACATGGATACGGCAAAATTTTTTGTTATGGCTTATCATGAAGGGTACGCAATGTTTTCAATAGTGAAATTATTTTATCTTGAACTCTAATTTATTGTGATGACATATGTTTTGCTTATGTTTATTTGTAACAGATCTCATTGGAGTCTTGTTCTCTTACACCTTGAACGAAACCCGTACTACCTTGCTAATTCATCCCATGGATTTCATATTGAAGTACGTAGGTAAGATGTTTTGTATTTTGTTCGACATCGCATAGAATTTTGTTAAAAGTCGCTTATGAAATTTAATTGTATTTTGCGCAGATCTGTTCGGAAGCTTGTGTCTGCTCTTGAAGCTTTAACGCAAGAGCAGATATATAAGAATCTTATGATTATTAGTTGCAAAGTCCCTAAGCAAGATGATGCCTACTCTTGTGGATGGAGGGTCTTATTCATTGCAGAAATTTTGTTAGGGGTCATGCTTGATGGAAGTCGTAGAAGTGTAAGCATTCGACACTCGTTTACAGATTTGTATCTTAATAAGTTAGTAGTTATGCTAATAAACATGATGTTCTTAACGCAGGTAAGATTATTCAAAGGCTGATGTTTCTTCATTTAGAAACAGAATGATTGAAAACTTGATCAATTGCGTGACCATGCGTCCAGACGGAGCACGTGATGCTTTTATCCCACCAGCACGAAGGCCCACGCGTAGGCCTCCGCCGACAAGATACCCCGTGTCTGCCACACCAACACAAGCACATATCAATATCTCCCCAGATGCCTCCCCAACCCAAGCTCCCACCAGCTCTCGTCTAGAAGAAACAGCTTCAGAACCCTCAAACCCCCCACCCAGCACCTCTCCTACTCATGAAGCAGCTCCACAGCCCCAAACCCCCCACCCAGCACCTCTCCTACTCATGAAGCAGCTCCAGAGCCCCCAAACCCCCAAGCCACCACCTCTCCTCAACCTCAACCAACAGCCCCCACATCACCGCACGCACAAGATTAGAAAGAGATTATGAAATGTACTTTTGACAAATTGATTACAAGCAGTGGATCGAAATTTGACTTTTGTTTTGATTATGGTTCAAAGTTTACAAAATGTTAAGTACAGTTTTGCAAAAAAAATGGGAGAGTGAGGATACAATGGTGTTTGGTAATGTAGAGAGCTTCCCTTGAGAATAGTATTTGAATCATTGTGTAAATTTAGTTCACTATTTCAAGTCTGTCGCTGGTAATCTGTGCACAAAGAGTCGTTTTTTCTTGTCTGTGAGGTACCTGCAATGCAACGTACGCGATAAGACATTGGGATACATGAGCACGATAGAGACATCAACATATAAAAGTAATACATGTAGCTTAGTACCTTTCGCATGTTACACTTGAAAAAAAATTTGAAGGCAAATTGAGATCGGACTCATTTAACAAATCCTCTCGAACCTGTCTTAACACTAGGTTGGTAATGGGACACTTTTATGTCCTAGGACACTTTTATGTCTTGTTAAGTGACCATTTTCCTTGAATTATGTCAAGAGTTTCAAAATGGATTTTGAGGTGCTATCTGTCTAGAAAGTTGTCTCATGAGCTGGAAAAAACTCGACATTTTTTTGGAATATCAATTCCATCTTTAACCTTGTCTTTGCACAACATTTCACAACCTAAACTGTGTGAAAAAACGGGTCCTGTTTTTGGCTTTTTTCAACTTTTTGCAACTATACCACTCTAGAATTCATGTTTGTGAGGTCTATAATGCTAGAGAACTATCTTTAGTAGTCCTCAACATGTCCTGATGCTTCTAGGGAGAAATAAATGTTAAAGTTGTAAGTTATGACCAAATTACAAAAATTGTCAAATCCTGCTTTTTAGCCAATTTTAGCTCTTCTATGATTTTTTTGGTGGCTTTCATGAAATCCAAATGCAGTTTTGATTTTCTATGTCGCATATTGTAACATAAAGCTAATATTCCTTGAGTTTTGAGGCACCTAATACCCTATTTTGCATAGTAGACAACGATGGTTGATTTTTCAATTATAGAAGAAAACGAAACATTCTAGTATATCAAGTATAGCTTTTTCAATATTGTTAGTTTCTTGTGACAACTACATACATTTTGTAGGTAGTAACCATATCTAGTCATAAGGATCAAATTTGGCTAGATATTGAATAGTTTCTATGGGATTCTACAACTCATAATGTTGAACCCAGTTTTTTCATGTTTGCTGTATTTAGTACTTCATCTTTGTCCCCAAGATTCCCCTTGGTAAGAGATGTATTATTCTTTTGACATGCTCCATGGATCCTTATGAACCTAAAGGAAAATAGGGAACTAAGAAAACATGCATATATTATTTGTATTGAGCGTGGCTATAGAAACTTTGATGATAGGTTTGCAGATTGGTAAAAATTCAACTTTTTTGTACCTATTTCTTTTGGCAAAACAAAAAATAGTGAGTGAGATGCAATCATATGTTCTGATCACCAACCCATTGAAGTTAACTAGGGAATTTATCTCAAGTCCTACAAAAATCCCTTATCTTATTTTTATGCAACAAAACGTAAGAAATGATTGTTTTGATGAAAATGTACTGGTCCATCAACTTTGGAGGCTTGGTGTGACCAAAAGATGAGAAATTTTACAAGTTTCTTATTTTTTCCATGTGTAGTAGGCCTTGAACTATAACCTCATGAAAGGATTTTACAAAATGAGTGGATCTACTATGGTTTTGGAGGTTTTTTTCAAAACCCTGAAAGGACACTTTTATGTCCTGTTAGGTTACCAACCTAGTGTTAAAGTGACATTTGATCTAACCACAAAAACTGTAAGCAAATAATTTGAAAACCATATCTTGATAGACATCAAGGGATTAAAAGCATCGTCACTTAAATCTTGATCCATAGCTACCAACTAACCATTCACTCGATGCCACCTCATGTAGTAGAAAGAAACTATAAAATTTTGTGATGCTATCATACACTTGCACACAACCGAGCGCTTGTCAACTTTGCACAAAATTCCTTCAAAATCACTGACATCCCAATTATCATCCAAAAAATCAAGGCAAGTTTGGGATTTGCAGATGAACATGGTTTCTGTTTTTCTAACCTCCTCATCGTGGAAGAAATCTATAAATACATGTAATGGCATAAATAGACTGACTCGTACTTGCCTGCTTGCAATGTTTGGTCTCAAACACTTCAAAATTTCCTGATGAAGCTTGAGTTTAAAACACTCAAAGGTTTCTGAAGTTGGAACTGGCCACTTTGGGGAATCTTGTTGGGGAAGAGGGAAAGGTTTCAAAGTGCCAAATCCATGGACAGAGCAAGGGGCGTTGTAAAATTAGTCGTAAAAGAAAACTCCCCTCTCTGCGAGAACTCTTCTCGCACTAGTTCTGTACATAAGTTCTCCCACCGAAGCATGAAAAGCATCAAAAATACCAATTATACACTCAACTGGTTGCCACTCTTCTTTGTTAGAAGGATAAATATCTGCAAAAACAAAAGAATAGAGAATGGTCACAAGAAATAGTCAACAAAATAACTTGAAGGATCTTTAAAAACTTTTTAGCAATATAGTAGTCACACAGTTTGGTCTATGAGCAGGAAACCCCAAAGGTGACTGTTGTAGTCGTAGTTCGGAGTGCATATATGCATGCTCAATGAGCACCTCTTTCACTGTCTTTCCCGTTTGAGACAAGCGAAAATCTTTCACACGTCCTTTGTAGCTGTTGATGAATTCATTTGACATCCGTTTTCTTCTTCTTGTTTGAAGAAGAACCCAACTACCAATGGTGACTGTGGTAGACATCGAGTGACCATGGTCTAAGTCAAAGCTGTTGAATATATATAGTTTCACAGATTTAACAGAGGCGGATGGTCATCGTGGTCATCTTCCTTCCATCTCTGCTTCTATTAGTTGTGAAGTGACACTACGCAAAAACGATAAAATAAAAGAGGCTCACTAGTTTACACAAGAAATAGTAGCTTGAAAAGTGTTCATCAAAAGACGTGCCTCATTGAATGTGAGTTATGGCACATTCGGCGTTTGTCGTCCAAGGCAGGAGAATAATTTTCACAAATCGCGTCGTATCTTCTTATTGAGATCTTTTTAACAAAAAAAACTCTTTTTTGAAAACGCACAAATTTGAGATAAAAATCAAATAAATTGGAGCTACCATTGTGGTGACGCAAACTCTATTGGTCGAACAACATTCTCTCTCTAAGGCCAAAAAGTCCTTTTTTGAGTCCAAACTTTTCCTGATGCTTACTCACATGCAATTAATAATACCAACCATTTATAGCTAGCTTGAGGACCTCCCTTCTTGAGCAAGAAAAGAGAAACCCTGTGCTCTGATACCAATGTAAATTTTAATGGTCTAGTAACTTCGGTGTAGGAAAAAATAGCATGAACATAGTGAGCATCTCATTAGAATAAATTCCTAATGAGAATAACAAGAGTGCTTGGGTGGAGAGAGCAACAAAAAGCATAACTCCTACTTAGATAGCATGAACAATACTTCAAAAGAGAGAGAAATTAAGCAATTGACAACAGTTGAGGACAGGATTTGCATGGAGCTGGTCCCCCCTCCAAAAGGCTTTGTATTATGGTTTCTCCCATCAAGAGAGACATTTTACAATACAATTCTTTGTGTTCCTTCAATACTAGCTAGTGCAATGAAGATGGAAACTTCAAGCACTAAGAAATACAATTATCCAACACAACATCAGTTCCCTCATAGTCTTAGACCCAAGACCTCACACACCTTCTTAGATGGTGAGAGCTAGCGGGGTATGAGAGAAGATTGAGAGAAAGAAGGAGTAGTCTTACGCGAGAAAGATGTACATCTCCTCACATAATCATTCATATTAGCATAGCTAAGCTTAGTAATTAGCATGGTAGAGGAGTTGAGCATGCATTGAATCTTGTCTCTTCGTTGGATTTGCATCACAAAGCCAAGAGTTGTTGGTGTAGGCCTCCCTTCTCACAAGCTTGGAGTAGGTGATAAGCTTTCCATTCAAGCTTGATAAGGAGAGAGAGAGAGAGAGTCTTCTTGCTTCACACATAGATTGTGTGAGTGTGTAATTGAATAAATGCAACTAAACTCTCATTGGACCCCTTTGCCTCCTGGCCAATAGGAATCAGGCAAGCCATTGGGCCGTTGAATGCTCATCGGACCCCTTGGGATACTGTCCAATAGACTTCTAGAGATCTTAATTCTTATTGGTTCTTACTTAAGTGATTTAAGATTGATTAAACTAGATTTACTCTAGCCTAATTCTCATTGGTCCACCTCCAAGGTCATCCAATGGGATTTGAGTACACCTTGTGGGCCTCTGGCTAGGGAGCTGACATGTGTCCCTCATTTCCTTTGTGTAAAGGGAGCTTGTGTGTGTGTGTGTGTGTGTGTGTGTGTGTGTGTGTGTGTGTGTGTGTGTGTGTGTGTGTGTGTGTGTGTGTGTGTGTGTGTGTGTGAGTTTCTCTCTCATCTCCTACAACTAGGGCTTGCCCCCTCCTATGTATGGATGCATGAAGACTTTTGGGACACACACAAAGCATCCAATTTCCCTAATGTTTGACCTTTGGACACAACCTTCGAATTTTGGAACCTTAGCATTTTAGAAGTATTAATGGGCTGAACCTTAGGGTCTTTTAATCCCATCGTTGCACATTGCTCTTTTCTAGATGGCCCCCCCTTTGGATCCCTACTGTTGCCGGTTTGCCAGCTTAACCAATATTCTAGCTTTTTCTCCCCTCGCACTTCCCCATATTAAATGATCAATTTAACATGAGAAAATCATTTAGGAGAATTAGATATTGACTATTATGACATAGCGGCAATGTGTCATTTCTGCCTCCACTCGTCATGGCCCGCTTTGAAGACCCTTCATCCCCATTCTTGTGCATGCGTTTCTCTTTGACAATGGCCTCATTGACTTTACATTTGGCAATGTAAGCATGCACTGAAAATGATTCTACAGGGTCATTCCAACCTGTTTCTAACAGAATGCAATCTCCAGCTTCATGAAAGACCTCTTTAGTCGTTTTACCCTTCATAGTAGATTCTATAGCGCATGGCCATAGCTCTCCAATACCATTAGATTCCTCTTCTCCAACCTTGACCGATCCTTTTTTCTTAATAGGATCCACCTTCAACCCATAGGCAGCTATGGCATGGCTAGTAGCCATGTCCTCAACTAGTTTCTTTATCCCACCATTTGTCCCCAAGAGCTTACCTATTTCACTTAAGTGAATCTTACCATATTTAAAGAAAACAATATCCTTTTTCAAAGCATCTTTAAAACTTTCACAATCCCTCCTTGCATGGTTGGTACTATCGCACCATATGCATCTATTGACAAAGCCTTCTCTAGTTTGAGGTCATTGCCGTGTAGATTAACCCAATGGTTGCCCCTTTTCTTCTAACGTTGTAAGCTTTAACTTGAGCTCTTGCATTCCCTTGACAATATCATCTGGAATGGACTTGTCACTCTTTGGAACCACAATAATAGGCTTTAATGGACTCTCAGGAACGCTTGGGGATTGAGTAGGGTTCACTATCATCTTGTCTCTCCGTCATTGTCACTTGGCTAGCAGTGAAATTGCATCTTCAACCTCATTCCAGTCAGTTTTTAAGCCTTGTTCCGCATCTTTATCCTCAAGTAGTAACTCTGACTTCTCCTGAATCTTTTGACCTATTGCTTTCAAAAATATCTCTATCTTCTCCAAGTTTAGGGTATCCTTTTCAGTCCTTGAAAGTTGATCATAGCGACGTTCAGATTCCCTTAGCAGTATGGTAGGCAAAAGTCCCTCTTTTGGCCTAACTACCCACTCTAAAAAGGTCCTCTTGTCACCCTTTCAGAGTCTTCCATGAAATAATCTTCTTTTAAGGCTAATTAGAATGCTTCCCAAGTTGTCCCATGCTCATTTCTAATTCCCCTTACATGCTCCCTGTTCTCACGAACCACAGCTAGCTCAAAACTTTGTACCATATCTACTTCAGGCACTCGATGAAGCTCCATCTCCTTTAAATATCCACAAAGATACTTTGTTACATATCTACCTTTAAATTGGTCCATTTTCTTCACCACAGACTGAAGCACTTTGGTTGATGAAAGCTCCCTCCTTTTTGCAGCTTGCTGCTGCCGCATAAACACCGCAAAAGCTTGAAACATTTGCATTGTGATTGGATCAAACCGAACCCCCTGTTGCTCTTCTTGCTACACACCTTTAAAGATTTAATTTTAAACCTTCAATTAAGATTTTGAACCCTCACCCTAGCCTACTTCGTGGCAGGTTCACCAAAAATGTGTCAAGAAGTGCGCAGTGCGACTAGGAAAGAGTCGCTGTGAGGATTCGTAGCAAAATCAAGCAAGACATTGATGATTTGAAGCCAAAAACACACTCAACTAGAAAAAAACTCCAGCCATGAAAGTTCCCCTTTGAAAAATAACCAATTCTAACTCAAAAATCTTGTGTGTGTGAAGATTAGGTGTAGCCTCGCTCCCAATTGCACAGATGCAATGCTCATTCGACTTGTTAAAAACCCTAAAATGACGCTTTGATTTCTGATCGTGACCATTTCATGGAAGATTCAGTACTTCATTGGAGAAGCAAAAATAGTTATTTGAGGAGGGGAAACCCTAATTGGAGGCCTCACAGCCTCAACCATGTAGTGGAAGTAGCACGGGACTGCACTAGCACCCTCTCTTGGAATGGCCGCTCTATCTCTTTGCTTATATACCCAAATGAGCTCATTCATGGCTCTAAAACTTTCCCCTCATCTTGATAAATGATGGCACCACCGTTGATGTGGAATTTTGAGCCATTATTTGCTTTTTTGGGGCTATTTTTTACCATTTTATGTCCATTTTTTGCCCAAAAATGCCCCTTTTTGCCCATAAAATGGCCAAACAAGCTGAGAGAAATCCATAAATTTGTGAAAAAATTTACATTGAGCTCAAATTTCATGTTGAACCTCATTTTCCCACTTGGTGAGCACTTTGGACACGTCGTTTATGCCTGCGCACGAAACCTACTATTTTTTGCCAACATCGCCAGCTTTGAACTTTCTAGGCAAAAAGAGTGTGCCACTTCGAAACACTTGACATGTACATTTGTAAAGAAAATTATCCATGCTTTGATGTGTTAAAATAGGCCACAGTGCCACATCCCCAGTCTTACCTGCCCGAGAAGGTATGTACACGCCTGCAACCATCGCATCCGTTTTCGCACTATGTACATTGCAACATTTGGTCCCACGCATCCAAAAAATTAAGAGTGGGGTAGATATTTTTAATTTCACATAATGCACGTGCCGCATCACGACACCGCTACTTTTTGCCATTGGATTTCATGCATTGGTAACAATGCTGGAAGATAGTGCACTTAGAGGGGAGATTCAAGGATTATCTTTTCCTAGCAGCAACCAAATTCTTGCAAACCTATTTGCCCTCCTATTCCTCAAAGCATGCCCTCAAGTGATCATGAAGGCTCTGGAGATTGTACAAGCTTATGATGTTGCATCAGAGTAATATAAATGGATCTAGTTCACAAAAAATGAATCAGTTGATCCGGCCTTGTGTGGTCTGGGGAGATAATGCCAAAAGAGAAGGTGTTTCGGCATTTGGGCTCAGGGGTTCACCATTCAGTACCCCCCAATATAATGTGCGTTCGTGAGGTATTACAAAAACCCCTCTTTTAACATGTTTGAATGAATAAAATGACCCCTTATGTTATGATTTTTTTCCCAAAATTTAATATCAAACCCCCTTATTTTAATGTATCTCTGTTAAATTGGCTAGAATTTTTATATTTTAAAACCCCTCCTTGCAAACTCACACTATACATTAACATGAGTACATAGTGAACCCCCCTGAGCATTGGGGTCCACTACCCATAATCAAATATTCCTTTGGGTTTTGGATAAGGTTAGGAGCAAGCCCGGGGCAGTCACTTATCAAAAGACCCCTATATCACGTGCGTTCAAGAGGCAATTAATAATACCCCAATATACATACTATACTTACACTGTGAGCCTATTAAAAAAAACCCACCCCCCTCTGTATATATACATTTTTATACATTTTGGTCTTTTAATAATCCTCTTCGGTTAACTCGCATGATATCATACACATTCTAAAAAGTGACCGCCCCGGGGGAGCAAGATGCAAAGATGGGTGTACATGCTTCTACTCTTCTCGAGTCGTGTAAAGGTGGTCAATTTAACTATTCTCCCTCACATAGCCTTCAATGGGCCTTTACTTAAGCTGGCTAGATGCAACTGGAAAGAGTTTTCAAAACCTATAGCAATACTAAAGACTCAACGCCTTGGCAGTAGTGGGCAGGCTGGGATTCCATTGCAAGACCTTGTGAGCAAGGCAGTATTGCGATCCTTAACTCCTGTATTCATGCAAAGGCCGAGTGTGCCAAGTTGATGGTAGCAATCACGAAACAAGACTAGGCATGGGCTATCATGGCTAAGGCCATGATAGACAGGGCACAAATATGCTCCCAAGGCGGTCAGTGGAAAGGGTTGGAGGTACACAATAGGTTGTTTTCCCCACGGTGGGTTGTCTTAAAACTTGGTGGCACAACGGGTGAACTAGTTTGTAAATTCAATAGAGTAACAAAGGGGGAGACTTAGCGAGGTACTTTAACAGTTCTATTACTCACTCATCCCCTTGGCTATCTAAGGCAAGAAGTATGATGTTGAATCCATTCTGGAGAGAAATTGCCCAAAAGATCAGCAACAAAGGACTCAAACATGTGGGCCAGTTCTAGGATAGCAACATCAAAAGTAAAAAAAGGAACAGATTCATTGACCTCCCCATTTCATCTTAGCAGGATTGAAAGTCTGCTTGTTGCAGTAGAGCTCTGGAACGGCTCAACAGAGGTGTCTTGTGAATCGAGTTTTAAGTGGAAGGCATGGCGGTGGCCAAAGGACAAACATTTCCTTAAACCGCATATGAAGGATGTGTATAACACGTATATGATCTTGTCAGATTGGTTCTCCCCTTTGAATAAGAAATGGGGCAAGCAATGGAAAGAATCAAGATGGGTTTCAATCGCTAAGAACATCCTAGGCCCCAATCTTTCACCTAAGATGATTGTGTTTCTTTGGAAAGTACTATGGGGGGCCTTACCTACAGGTTGAAGATTCAAGCGAGATGTATCGGTCGTACTAGATGCTCACAATGCAGAATGGCTAGAGAGGACCTCCCTCACTTGTTCAAGGAGTGCCTCGGTAGGAAAGGTTTTGCAAAAGGGTGCAGAAGACCTCGATGATTGGATTTTTTACGAACGACCTCTTTCTGAGTGGGATGGCATGAAAGTTCCATCATGCACTACTTATCGGCACGCAAATTGTCAGATTTTTTTACTTCAAATGTGTGTGGAAGGCCAGTAACTATCGAGTTTTTGAGAACGCTCTGGAAATAGCTAAATTCATTGAGATTGTACAAAAAAGCAAGAAATTGAGTGTGCCATAGGGAAGCATATGAACTCAGTTGAGTGGAATAGGGCTATGGAAGCTATGTTGACTGGATAGGTCGGTTGGGTACTTGCTTACAAAGTGTCAGGGGTGGCTCACATGGTAGCCCATGTGCATATGGTTACTAACAAGATGTTATGGCTCGGCCTAAGCATGACTTGAAATTGTTATTTTTTGGTTATGCTAATATAATACACTAACCATTGTGAGTTTTGCAAAAAACGAAAAAAGAGACTATCCAAAGTGTTCAAGAAGTCCTACTTTTGTCTATGCATAGTGTGCAATCTACAATTGCAATTTAGCTCTTGCTTTTGAAAACTATGTGCCTTAAAAAAAAATTCCATTCTCATTTGAGGCATGGCTTACCTTGATGACATCTTCATCATCATCAACAACACTCTCTCTCTCTCTCTCTCTCTCTCTCTCTCTCTCTCTCTCTCTCTCTCTCTCTCTCTCTCTCTCTCTCTCTCTCTCTCTCTCTCTCTCTCTCTCTCTCTCTCTGTGTGTGTGTGTGTGTGTGTGTGTGTGTGCGCGCGCGTGCGCGCGCGCGTGTGCGTGTGCGTGTGCGTGTGCGTGTGCGTGTGCGTGTGCGTGTGTGTGTGTGTGTTTAGGTTATGGATTCATTCATGTAGCTTCTACATCTTCATGCATATTGCAAAGTTTAAGTTCTATTTTTACTTGGTGAACCAAAGGCTCTTTTTGCGATTTTTGAACGTAGGAGCCACCACCACGTGGCATTAGATTTAAATTATTTAAAAAAACACCACTACGGTGGAAAGATCTTAAAAAAACTATGCCGTCAAAAGCTACAAACTACCAATTGAATAAAATAAAAAAAGCATTCTGCATTGCTCTCAGCAAAAGTTCGATCTTCTCCATAAGCAGTTCGAAGGTTCCTAGAAGCAGCTTCGAGCTTTGTCTGTAGGTTTGTCTCTGGCCACTTTTTGAGAGAGAGAGAGAGAGAGAGAGAGAGAGAGAGAGAGAGAGAGAGAGAGAGAGAGAGAGAGAGAGAGAGAGAGAGAGAGAGAGAGAGAGAGAGAGAGAGAGAGAGAGAAGGCTATGAAGCTAGTAGCATCTTTTACTGCTCCTCCTTTCAACCAAAGCCATCATCACAGCACATTACAATTTCTGTACACACATACTCACAAGATTAATTGCTACAGAAGGTTGCGACTTCTTTCTAGCTAGTATTGCAGGAAGATGACAAGCATTGCTGGACGTGTTTTACAGATTACCCTTTTCTTTCCATGCTTTTCTTCTATGCTCCAAAATAGCTCACATCTACCCTACGCTTAAGCAACTTATTAGGAGGTTAATTAGCAGTTGATTAATGTCCCTAACCATGCTTTGAGCAGATCGAGCAGCTTCTACTCACATATGAAGTCATATAAGAGAAAGCAATGGAGACAAAATTTTAAAGTACTTGCTCATGCATGAGCTTTAATGGAACCATCGAACATGAACCCTACTGCGTTCACCTCATCCTTTGATCTATCGTGCTGGAAGTGGCAACACCCATCTATGGTGTTGGAAGTGGCAACACCCAACTAGCTATTGTACTGACACATTATACATGTTCACATGAAAGCAAAGAGCCATGAGAAAAAGCCTACCTCGTTGACATGGCAAGAGCATTCCTTAGTAGCATAGAGTCTGTAGGCCAGGCTCCGATAGAACCAAAAAGGAGTACCAAAGACCTTTCAAAACCTATATATATTTTGCAGATCATCAAGCTGGATAGTACTTCGGATGCTTGCCGGCACGATGAGCACTCTCAAAGATCAAATATTTTGTGCGATCAACCCATCGCAGAGGTCTGTTCTACTAGTGCTACTGAAGCAAAAGATATCAAATTTCAATCGATGATCGATTGGCCTGATCTGTAGTCGAATCATCAAAACTCATTGCCTTCGCTGGCCCATTCAGCACATTCCTTTGCTAATGCTATCAGGTTGTTGGAGATATAGAGAGGCAAAAAAAAATAAGAGTAAACTTCAAAGTGGACAAAGGCGGAAAAGCTTAGCAGGATCGATCACACCAAAGGTTATGATGGATGTTATCCTAAAGTAATTAAGCCAGCAGCTTTAGTGCTAGTTGCTTGCACTTTTAGCACAGAGTGTGAGGGGATTAGTGGCAGACTTCTCAATGACGAGGGAGAAAGGCATTGGGGAATATTGCCACGAGTGCAAGTCATGGTATGATGAGCCATTGGCTTCAGTCACACTCCTCGTCCAGCTCTTTTGATAGCCTATCTGAAAATTTGATGCAAGATTTTTGAAGGATCTACAGACAAACAAAAACATCTCTCGTGACCAATTCAACACAGAATATTGTGTCTGCGGGGGCTGGTTAATGTGTAGCTCCAAGGAGACGTAGCAACATTGCAGTGAAAGTCAAGTAGTCAATCATGCAGGGGCCTATGCCGTTGACCAAGATCAAAAGAATAGTCAAAGAATAGAAGCGGATACAAAAAAAAATTCCACACAAAGAGATTTGATGTTGGAGAAGCCGAAGAACACAGACTACGGAGTAGTGGCATTTCTAAAGATAGGCATACCAATATGTTAGCACCTATTAGCCTTCACTGCTTGCCATTCAACAACTGGGTGGGATAGCAGAAACTTTACAGACAATATGGCCAATATTGTTGCCTAAAAAGAGCTTCTCTTGCTAAACCACGTGTAGGTGGTAGCCAATGCGGGCACAATTAAGATTAGCAACAACATTATACTGCAGCATTGCTCTTTGACAACTGCATATGAGGCAAGGAATATTGGTGGTGTGGATTTGAATGCACAATAGTTACTACTTTGGAGATCCCTTCTTGCCAATAACTACAATTCGATGGCAGATCCTATGAGCAACGGTCCATGTAAGCAGTAGCTATCGGATCAAGTTCAAATGGCTGCAAATGGCAAACATCCGTTTGGTATTGTAGCCAACACAAAACCTCATTTTCCCTTGGAGGAAAGCTACTGATCTAGGGCAAGTAGTGAAAATCTATTCACATCTTTTGAAATTGTGCAACAGACGATCGAGGTAGAGACTCCATATAGCAGCCATAGTATGCCGAACAGACCGAGTGTCAACAATGACTTAACATTCCATAGTGCAAGGCATATTGCTGTTAATATATTATCTGAGTGTGGAACCAATTTCAATGTCAAGAGGATTGTACAGAGTTTATCTACTATTGAATGCATTTTACAACCTCAAGATTCAAAAATTATTTTCTTTAGTTATACACTCAATATATCCTATATGCTGGGTGCCAAGCCCCCTCTTCTGCAAATATATTCCTCATGATGTTGCATCTTATCTTGGTTTTCTTGTAGAGATGAGTCAGCTTTCTTTGCATCTCTTACTGGCTTAGCATATAAGGGTGTGGTCACACGAGAGCTGTCGATACCCGTAGCACTCATAGCTGGAGGTTGCAGGGCAGCTCGTCGGTGATCCGATAGAATCTGATGACACCTAAGCGCATGCATAAAGCTGCATGTTGTTGCATGCCCTATGTAGCAAGCACGCTATGGAATTTGTGCTCTTACACTTTTGAGGCAAAGTTGGTAACTCTGCTTGGCAATCGCACATTAAAATCATTCCTATTCACGTTTTGCAACTATGCCAAAATTGGCATAGTTGTCCATGGCATATATAGTTGTACTAAGCAGACTTAGTTATTTACATGTGACCAGAAACGAGGCTTAGTAACTAATGAAAATAACTGTAAACTAAGTGGATTCTCAATGCAAAAAACAAATCCATTGCTTTTAAAAGTGAGATCATTGTCAAAGGGATTAATAGATATTTTATAGTTGTTGTTGACAAGCTTGAGTATACCATCTCTATCGCCACAAAAACGCACTCATTATACCCTCACCTTCGGGCGGTGTTGAAGAGAATTGCTACATGATTGAGACCCTGATTGGAACCCCTCGAAAATAAAATACATCAAACGGACTGACAAATTCAGCATTATGCTGCCTTGAACCGCATGTTGATGTATTGAGAAGTACAAATGGGGCATTTACAAGTTTTAGTTAGTCATAGCTTGCCACAATGCCTAGTAGGCAGCTAAATGCAAGGTAGTATGGTCTTCATCATTACTAAATATGACAACATCTCCACCACTTTTTGGCTTTGTTTGGAAGTTGAATGATATTGACCAAAACGCCAGTGACCCGTACTAATGTCCATGAGCATCACATAATAGTAGTTTGCCAGATGCGCGTTTGGATTATTGATTAGCAAACTGAATATGGTGCCTTCTGCTATACCGATGCCAACCTCAAGATACCCATTATCATGTGCAATTAGGAAGCACGCATGATACATAATGTGATTTAGTCAGCAAGGAGGCATGAAGACATAATTGATGACCTAAGAGGCTTACACCAGAGAGAGAGAGAGAGAGAGAGAGAGAGAGAGAGAGAGAGAGAGAGAAAGAGAAAGAGAAGGTAATACTGATAAGAGGACTTTACGAAAGTTTGGACAAAACATTTTTCTATCTTATCTTCTTGTATCTCGTCGTCGTCCAGAGGCACGTATGTTGGATCACTTTGACTCTACATAAACCCAGACCAAATTAAACAATTATCAACAGCTCAAAACAATTGATACAAAATTACTTGTTTAAACTTTCTTGTAGTGGTCCAACCGTAGCGTCAAATTGCTCGTGAGAGATGTGGTTGTCTTCGAACAACTATCACCAAGTATCAAAGTCTGTATGTCGCTCCCGATACGTGACCATGTCTCTGGTTGGTCGAGAGAGAGTGATATTTTCCTAAGCTAGCAATAACAATACCAAATCATCAACTACAATCTTTATAATCACTGATGGATGTTATAATTCAATTAATCTTACATATTTATCCTGCCAAGCTCCCTTGCCTCCTGAGCCATAGTGCGTGGGAGTTTGTCTTGCGCGAGCCTCATGTTGTTGTCTGTATGATGAGCCCTCGCAGCTTCATCGCTCTTCTCTTGAATTTCCCACTCCCACTCCGCGTCCGCCATGTTGCCACCACGGTAACTCTTGTCTGGATCTCTGACCTGGTTGGCTATTGCGCGCCTCACACTCGACTGCTTGTTTTTTAGAGATGTTTTTATGTAGCCCTTCAACCATGTTGTGAAAAACGTTGATCGGGGTTGTTTGGAAATCTAGCTAACAGAGCATCCTCAATGTACCGTGCATGATGGGGTAATTGGTCTCCAAACTTTATAAAATAGTTTTTATATGTTGAATGTATAAGAATTTGTAGATGGCATCGAAATGCCATGCCCTGTGCTGCGTCAAAGTCCACCTCCTCGCCATATATAACCATGTATGCGTGTCTGGCACAAGTGCATCAGTATCCTCATCCTCTGCGTCAGGGGCGACACGCTCTGAAAGTGGGGACTCTGTTCCCATGCCAATACCAAAACATGCAAAACCACAAGATCCGTCACCTCTTTGTCTCTCACGGCGCTCGCTGCTTTGAGACGAGCGTCGACGCGTGCTGCCAGAGGAAGTCCGTGGACAATGTTCTGGTGAATCAGGAGTGGAATGGAGTGGCGTAGGACCTTGTGAGGCCATGGGAGTGGGACCTTGCAATGCAAGGGAGAGTAGAGGGAGGTGCCGTCGATGCGAGGCTCTGTAGATAAGGAGTCCCTCCCTGACTCCCCATGGTGTAGTCTGCAGAGAAATTCCGTAGGTCGCAAGCTGCTGCGGAGTGTAGTGGCCAAACAAATCCTCCGTCGAATGGATGTACTGCTCTCGTATAGAGATAGCCTGCTGTAGATCTGGATCAATGACCGGTGGAGGAACCTGAGAAGGGTAGTTGTAGGATGGCCATGCATGCAAATAACAAAAAGAAAATCTATGACACTCATGGTTTAGGGTTAACTACATAGAAACATTCTTTATTTCTTTGCTTGTTCTCACCGACTCAAGACTCGGGTCCACTGGAGGCAATGTCCACCCCGGCGGCCACCTGGATGTGAACCAACCAAAAGAGGAGCCAGCTGGCGAATCCACCAGTTGGTCTCTCGTCTGACATCTATATTACAAAGAGCAATATAAGATTAAGCTTTTCATTCTACTCACTCATCTATAAATATGTATACAAGTATATTAGCACACAAACACGTAGATACATATACATACTAGTAGACCTAAGTAGAGGCTAGTAGTGCCACAGGTCAAGTGCACCTCTTTAGATATCATCGCAGTCTTTCAACCATGGTAAAACCAAAGGTACATTGTGGTAATCCGTGCATGAGTGGATCAATGACCGCAACGCCACAATTAAAAAAGGACTATACCCAAGAGGAAGCGTCTAACCTTCGGGTGCTATACTCCCGTACTTAGTGCCTACATACATGTATAAATAAATATATATGTATATACATATATATGTTATGGTTGTAATGTAGCCATTGTTTTATGTTGGTTGCAGCTAGATTCTACGTCTAAGTGATCAATTCATTGTAACATTACAATTCTAATGTAATGCAATAAGTAAGTCCATTTCTCTCACTGAGTCTCTCTCTATCCCTCTCGATCAAACAGTTGAACTACGAAGCGGAAGCTCCATCCCAGAGTCATGCATTGCGTCTCAATGTAAAGCAAGCACTCTCTCTCTATCTACTCCCTCTCTTTTCCTCTCTCTCTCTCTCTCTCTCTCTCTCTCTCTCTCTCTCTCTCTCTCTCTCTCTCTCTCTCTCTCTCTCTCTCTCTCTCTCTCTCTCTCTCTCTCTCTCTCTCTCTCTTTACCTATCTCTCAAATTTCCCAGTCGCTCGTGCCTCTGCCGTTCAGCCTTGCGCGCCAGTGCACCAGCACCGAACACAGACCAATGGGGCACCTCCTCAAGAAATGGATGAGTCGCACTATCATCTCTCTGAGCGCTTTTTCGAGGATGCCAAAGCCCTTTGTTCTCCACGTGCTCCAAATCAATGCGCCTAAAGCGAAGGATTGCCCTTTTGCACTTGGCGAAAGGACAAGGGAGTTTTTCCTTGAGCCAACAATCGTGCTCAGGGCCTCCAAGGGGACCGCGATCATCCCAATCGATGTCCTGCACACGCAAAATGTTGTTTATTTAGTCATGTTTCCTAAAAAATAAATAATTAGAAAAGCACTTTATTCCATTAGAAAAATTACATATACTTAAAGTCAAAGGGAATCAATGACAATGAGTGCTAAAACTATTTTTAACTATGAATTAAAAAATACAGTTGATAAATATTTAAGAGTACTACAAAATAAAGTATCCATAAAAAATTAAAAATCTTCATCAAAAAAGTCAAAAGGCTAAAAAATGAAATAATGTATAGCTAAGGGTAGAGGGGGGGTTTGTACTCCCCCCCCCCCCCCCCCCCCCCCCCCCCCCCCCCCCTCTCAACCTCGGATTTGCATGCATCCATTTGAAATGACTGGCCGCGGTTATAAACGTGGTAATTGATGCGGTAATATACACGGTAATAACTGACGCCTAAAATAGGAAAAAAGGCAAAGTATGCCACGTTTTTATTGCATAGTCTGCGTTCTTGCTATCCACCATCTCTCCCAAGCTTCCCCCCCTACCCTCCCCCACCCCACCCCCCCCCCCTCTCCCTTCCCTCTCTCTCCTTCTCCAAGCTTCCCAAGTTTCGTCGAAGGGGGTTTCGTCCAAGTTTCATCGAAGGGGGTATTCCGCCATCGTCTTTGGAAGCTCACCCTAATCAAACCTCAACCGCGCTACAAAGAAAGAGGTGAACACAAAACAAAGCACATCCCCTCTCTTGCCATTTTGTTTTCTACTACACACACACACACACACACACACACACACTTGCACATAGATCCCAAAAAAAAAGAGAAAATAGAGAATCCATAACATACCTCATTCATTAAGAAATGGGTGTTTTGCACTGCTTGTTTGAAATGGTTGCTTTGCTAGGCTTCTTTGAAAATGGTTGCTTTGCTAGGCACATTTGGAAATGATTGCTTTGCTAGGCCTGTTGGAATTGAATGTTAGATAGAAATAGAGAGAGAGAGAGAGAGAGAGAGAGAGAGAGAGAGAGAGAGAGAGAAATAGATAAAGAGAGAGAGAGAGAGAGAGAGATAAAGAGAGAGAGATATAAATTTAAAGAGAGGGAGATAAATGGAGAAGGATAAATAGAGAGAGAGGAGAAGGGAAATAGATAGAGAGGGAGAGAAAGAGAAAGAGAGAGAGATAAATAAAGAGAGTGAGAGAGAAAGAGGGATAGAGGTAGATAAAGAGAGAGATAATTAATGAGAGGGAGATAAATGGAGAGAGAGAGAGAGAGAGAGAGAGAGAGAGATAAAGAGAGAAAGAGAGAAAGAGGGAGAGAATTAATGAGAGGGAGATAAATGGACAGAGAGAGATAGATAAAGACAGAATGAGAGAAAGAGGGAAAGAGATGAATAGGGATAGAAATAGAGAGAGATAGAAAGAGGAAGAGAGAGAGAGAGAGAGAGAGAGAGAGAGAGAGAGAGAGAGAGAGAGAGAGAGAGAGAAAGGAAAAGAGAGTGGGAGAGATAGGAGAGAGGGAAAGAGAGAGGGAGAGGGAGAGAGAGAGAGAGAGAGAGAGAGAGGGATAGAGAGAAAGAGGGAAAGAGAGGGAATGAGAGATAGAAAGAGTCACTACAAGAGGTCACTTGAATTCGGACGCCACATTATCCATGTCACTGGTGGGTGTCGGTGTATGTGTGTGTATTTATGGAGGAAGCCAAGATTTTTTTTAAATTTCATTTTCAAAACTCCGACGCCTATTTCGGTAGGTTTTTTGACTCCAACGCGAATGCGCATTCCGATGCCGCTTCCGTTGGCTGTTCCGACGCCTATATTGACAGTTGTACCGTCGATACCTGCAAAAACCGAAACCACGGGCTTTCTCTGTGCATTTCTACTAATTCTTGTGCCACATCTTAAGCTCTCCTCTTCACCCTCTCTCACAGATCTGCTGTGATACACGCCGTCGAAGGTGCTAATCTTGCTTGTGGGTTTAGCGCATAACACTAAGGTAATATTATTTTCATGTTTTCTTGTAGATTTAAGGTTTAGGGTTTAACTTTGTCTTTGTGTTTGGGTGTGCGTTTTTGCAGGTTCTACGACTTAGGCGACAACTTTCACTGTCAAATAGGACTAATGTGAGTGCTCAAACCTTTAAATGCATATTAAGTTTATTTAAATTACTTTGTATATTAAAAAAAGAGAATTTCATGCTTTAAAATTTCAATGCTTTAAAAGAAATTAGGATTTGTTATGTGAAATTTCATTTTAAATTATGAAAAAAATTTGTTTATGTTTATGAAAAAATCTTGTTTTGAAGATTTTTTTTATTGAATTATGTCGATTTTTTCAAATTATGTAGTTGATGGGGTTTATGTTTTAGGTTAAGTTTAAGTTATAAGTTAATTTAGATTAGGTTAGGTTATGTTAAGTTAAGCTACGTTGTTATGTTAAATTATACGTTAGGTTACGTTAGGTTATCTTATACGTTAGGTTAGATTAGGTTATCTTATACGTTAGGTTAGATTAAGTTAAGCTACATTAGGTTAAGTTATATTAGGTTAGGTTAGGTTAAGCTACGTTAAGTTAAGTTAAGTTATCTTATAAGTTAGTTTAGGTTAATTTATACAAGGTTATGTTACGTTAGGTTAGGTAAAGCTATATTAGGTTAAGTTAGGTTAAGCTACGTTCGACAATACGGCAAGCTATAAAGCTTACCCACAACGCATATTAAAAACAACACAATGGCATTTCGTTCGTCAATACGGCAATCCATAAAGCTTATCCACAACACATATGCATTGTGGGCAAGCTCTATGGCTTTCCGTATTGCCAACGGCTCGCCATTGTGTTGTTTATATGTCCGCGAGCGGATTTCAAGTCCTAGAATAGCACCATGGCAAGCCATAGATCTTGCTTACAGTGTATATGCATTTTGGGCAAGCTTTATGGCTTACCGTATTGCCAAACGGCTCGCCATGGTGTTGTCTATATGTTTGCGAGCGATTTTCAAGCTCTAAAATTACCTCGTGCCCCTAAAAACAACACAATCGTGATCCGTTTGGCAATACGGCAAGCCATAAATCCTGCCCACAAGGCATATGCATTGTGGGCAAGCTCTATGGCTTGCCATATTGCCAACGGCTCGCCATGGTGTTGTCTATATGTCTAGGAGCGGTTTTCAGGCCATAAAATCGCTTCCCAACTCTAAAAACAACACAATGTTGAGCCGTTTGCCAAATTTGCAAACCATATAGCTTGCCCAAATCGCATATGCATTGTGGGCAAGATCTACGGCTTGTTGTTTTGCTAAACGCCTCACCATCGTGTTGTTTTTATGTTAGGTTAGGTTATGTTAGGTTTAGGTTATATGTTAGTTTAGGTTAGACCTATCGTCGACGACATAATAGTCGAAAAAATACAAACGGACTTTGAATATGACACGTGTACTTCCAAAAACGCAATCAGACTTCGAAGTGGCCCGTGTACTTCTAAAAAAACAAACGGGACTTCGGTTAGGTTAGTTTATAGGTTAGGTAGATGTTATAAGATAGGTTACATTAAGGTATGTTAGGTATAGGTTTTACATTAGGTTAGATTATATTATAGGTTAGGCATAATGATTATAGGTTAGGTTAGAGCTAGCGTCAAATTAATAGTAGTAAAAATGCAATCAAACTTTGAGGATGACTCGTGTACTTCTAAAAACGCAAACGGACTTCGGTTAGGTTAGGTTATAGGTTAGGTAGATGTTATAAGTTAGATTATATACATTAAGTTAAGTTAGGTATAGGTTTTATGTTAGGTTAGATTATAGGTTAGGCATAATGATTATAGGTTAGGTTAAGTTTAAGTTATAAGTTAACTTAGATTAGGTTAGGTTATGTTAAGTTAAGATACGTTGTTATGTTAGGTTATACGTTAGGTTAGGTTAGGTTATCTTATACATTAGGTTAGATTAATTTAAGCTATGTTAGGTTAAGTTATATTAGGTTAGGTTAGGTTAAGCTACGTTGAGTTAAGTTAGGTTATCTTATATGTTAGGTTAGATGAAGTTACGTTAGGTTATGTTACACTAGGTTAGGTAAAGCTACATTAGGTTAAGTTAGGTTAAGCTACGTTCGACAACATGGTAGGTTAAGCTATGTTAGGTTTAGGTTATATGTTAGATTAGATTAGAGCTATCGACGGCACAATAGTCGAGAAAATACAAACAGACTTCGAATATGACACTTGTACTTCAAAAAATATAATCGGACCTCGAAGTGACTCGTGTACTTCTAAAAATGCAAAGGGACTTCAGGTAGGTTAGGTTATAGGTTAGGTAGATGTTATAAGATAGGTTACATTAAGTTAGGTTAGGTTAGATTATAGGTTAGGTTAGAGCTAGCGTCAAATTAATAGTAGAAAAAACGCAATCGAACTTCAAAGTGCACACAGACTGAAAGAATCATAATATATAGTCATTGACCAATAAAGACAAGATTATTACCGTGTGGTCCTAATCTCCGTGCACCTCTAGACCGAGGTGTGCGGGGATCGGGCCTGGCTAGAGAATGTGAGGTTGTTAGAGCTAGCAAAAAATAGTTGAAAAAATGCAATCGAACTTCAAAAGTGTACACAGACTTCAAGAACTTTAATATATAGTTATTGACCAATAAAGACGAGATTATTAACCTGTGGTCCTAATCTCCGTGCACCTCTAGACCAAGGTGTGCGGGGATCAGGCCTGGCTAGAGAATGCGAGGTTGTTAAAGCTTGTAGTTTTAACAACTAGAGTGTTATAATTATTTGTTACATCATTGGTAGATAAATTATGGACGATAGGATGGCGTGTCCTTGTGCACATTGCAAGCATCAGATCTTTCAAAAACGAAAAATTTGGGACCAACACATACGCAATCACGGTCTCTTTCCGATAGAGCAAGTACAAGACCTACGTTATCGATCTCATGGTCTAGAGATTGAAGGTCCAAGTCCGCAAGTAGATATTGCTCCAACTTCATCCCAGAGAAGACGATTTTCAAACGAGCAGCCATCGACTGAGTACTCCCAACCAATACCTGAAGCGGCATTTCAAGAAGTAGAGATGGAGCAGATGTTGGACGCGTTCTTTGACATGGATTTCAACATAGAAAGCGACAACATTGAATGTAGTACTATGGACCAACCTCAGCCATCCCGTTCATATGACGGCATGATAGCAACGATGAGAGGGCGAGATGATGCAAAGTCTTGCACGAATGCCGCTCTACACTGGTGCAAAAATCTCAGTTCTTTGTACCGCATTGGCAATGCTTAATTTGCAGTCTATCTACGGTTGGTCTGGCGCCTTAGTTCACAGAGCTTTTCAGGTAAACATATTTATCCTAAGCATGGTAAAGTGCAAATTACAGTTCATATAAAATGATCAAAGGGCTGACTTGTTCATGTAACGTCAGGTTGCTGAATGAGCAAATCTTGCCAAAAGGGAATCACATGCCCCCTACCCATCCAGCCACTAAAAAGCTTCTTACTAATTTGAGCTTTGATTATCAGAAAATACATGCATGTCCTAATGATTGTATACTTTTTTGCAATGAGTATGCAAAGCTGGAACACTGTCCCAATTGTGGATCAAAAAGGTACAGGGAGGACACACAGGGAAAATGTATCCCAGCAAAGGTCCTTTGACACTTTCCTATCATTCCAAGAATAAAGATCATCTTCACGTGCAAGTCCATAGCCACCTTGATGACATGGCACTCAAATACTAGATCGACAGATAATGTTGCGGGCACCTGCTGACTCTCGTGCATGGAAGCACATAGAGGAAAGTTTCCCTAAATTTAAGAACGAGCCTTGATGTATCCGCTTTGGTCTGGCAATGGACGGAGTAAACCCATCCAGATTACGGAGTTCATCATGGAGCACATGGCCTATTTGTCTGGTTAATTATAATCTTCCACCATGGCTCGCTATCAAGAAGGGCCATCTGTTGTTGTCATTGATTGTCCCGAAAAAGTACAAAGCAAAGAACATGGACGTCTATCTGGCACCACTTATAGAAGAGCTCCAAATCTTATGGGCACGATTCGATGTGGTTGATATGTCTCAACCAATCGAACGATGGCATATACATGTGCAAGGCATTCTCATGTGGACCATGCACGATTGGCCAAGGTTCGGTGAGTGCTCAAGTAAGTGCCTTTAAAACCCTCACATGCATGTGATTCATGGCTATGTCAATTTAAATATTAGTATGTGATGTTTCAGGCTCATTAGGAAAATTTTAAACTCATTTTTGGGCCTTTTAAGAGTACCACATCATCAAAGTTGTACAAAAGAAAGCAACCCGGTAGACCCCTCTAAATATTGCTTAGAACCCCATGATATGACCTATCATTGGAAAGTTCTTGAAAAATGGATTCTAAAGAGCCAAGGTCCGAAAAGTTTGGATGACTTCTATGAACTTTATGCCATTTTTTTTCAATCAGTCAGGTTTTGTTACCCTTACAATAATCTAAAATCACCTTTTTCTAGATCTACATGAAGGCAATGTCCGATACATGCATGCTATATATCAATAGATAGAATTTGAAGAGTAGATTCTAAATATCCAACCTCCGAAAAGTTTGGATCTTATTTGCAAAAAGTTTACCGATCCCCACTTTTTGAAAGCTATGCCACATCAACAATTTTACAAGGCCCATTTTTGAGTCCAAACTTTTCCTAATGTGAGTTACTCGGGCAATCATGCATGTTCGAAAAGTGGTCCTTGACTTGGCTTCCACCACTCTGAGCATTTGAGCAAGACAGTTTACGATGAGCATGGTAGATTTTTGCCTAAAGGACATGAGCTACTTGGAACAAACATATGCGAGCATGATATGCATCCACTGAAAGTGAGCGATTGGAAAAACATGTGGCTGGAGAGGGGAGATTGGATGCCACCTGGAATGAAAAGACTTTATATTTTCCATGATCTCCCGTATTGGAGTGACTTGTTGGTTAATCGTTTGCTCGACCCAATGCACATTTTCAAGAATGTGGGGGAGATCATCTGGAAGATCATCACTGGAAAAAGGGAGAGCAAGGCCCAAAGAGATGACCTACAAGATGTGGGTCCAATGCCAGAGATGTGGCCTCGCCTTAAACCCAATGCAAATTGTTCTATACCAAAAGTTCCATGGGTCTGAGTCGCATAGAAGAGCAACAAGTGAAGAAAACTATATCTTCATTCAAGACTCCCACAGGGTACATGCGATGTTTGAAAACGGTTTTTACGAGAGATGACAATCTCAGTGGTCTTAAGTTCCACAATTGGCACAAATTTTTACAGTTCATCTTACCAATTTCCATAAAGGGTTGTTTGACAGATGACATTAGAAGAACAATCTACAAAATCAGTGAGTTGGTACGTTGGATCAGTTCAAAAGAGATAAGATTGTCAACAACATAAACCAAGCGTGCGAGACTTTTCAAGGCAACTACCACTCGGGAAGAGAGATTGTATTAGGTATAGCCAACGCGTTTTGACCTCAAAAGGGTCTCATCAGGGCAAGTTACAATCTCTTTGTGCAGTGCTTATATAGGGTGAGGGTGGTAGCTCCGTTAAGAGAGTTAACTTGAGTTGAATTTTCATGAAGTTTTAAAAATGTTGGAGTTTGAGCTTAGACAGGAATACGGACAAGTATATCTTTGACTCTTCCCAAGAGTGCAGAGGAAAAAGGGCTCATTGAATGTTGACAAGATTGAGCTATTTAAAACTTGTACCCTTGATAGAATTGAAAAGGACTAGAATTGGGATTTTGCAGCTAGGGAGATATGTGAGATGAAGGAACTTGGAAGATGTGCTTTATGTCAAAAAAGGAGAGTCCACAGCAGTAGGTGGTTGTAGCACATCAAAAAGCCCTTTAATTACTCTTACAAGGATATTATCGAGGCACTCAGAGAGGGTCGAGGAGAGGGGACGAAATGTATATGGTGGGATAGAGGTACAAGTATAGGTTTAGTTAGGTCAAGGCCACCTATATCAGAAGGGTTGTTGAAGATTAAAGGGAATATTTTCGAATATAGTTAAGAGTCTGATACATATAGTATTTGGGTCAATACTATAAGGTTTTGGTTTTGAGGTGAATAAAAAGTAGTGTTAGGGTTTCCTCTAGGATAGAAAATGTTTACAGAGAACCTTGTGAATTAAGGTTTAGGTTAGTCTAAGGCTGCCAAGGGTAGGGGCTAAATCTAGAGTAAAGAAAGGATTTTGGTTAAAACAAAGTTTTGTTGGAGGGGGGGTTAAGTGATAAGGGTCCATTCAACTTTATAATGATTTTCGTAAGGATTGGTGTCAAGAAAACTCATGAAGTGGACGTGGGTGCAATCAAGGGCTTACCAAAAATTTCTTGCAATTTGGTTGCGTGTAACGGTTATACTAGGGTAATATAATAGGTGGAACTGGAGGTGAAGTATAGTTGGGCATTAAGATCCCTAGAATTGGGATTTGTGTGACCAATGAGGAGCTTAGTTTTTTCACTAGGGTGAAGATGGTTTCCAACTTGCTTGAGCATCAATGGTAAGAATATGCTAAGCATGCGTAGCACTTAAATTTAAGCATAAGGTAAAGGGGTTCACGATGGGGTTAGGTTAAGGGTTGAGAGAGGAACCAACTTAGTCTGGCCAGCAAGATTTGGGCTACGCATCATTACTCAATCATAGAAGGGGACGAGTGATAACTTCATAAGAGAGGAGGAGAGGGTGGTCTCAAGGTTTAGGAACAATAGCTTCACTTGGCCAACAAGAATATTTGGGCTACACATCAATACTCAATCATTGAAGGATACACGTGATAATTGAATAAAAGAGGAAGGGAGTGTGCTCTCAAGGTTTAGCAACAACCGATGCATGTGGTTTCTATTGCAATCTTGGAGAAGATGAGAAGATGAGTGGACAAGAGTTCTTCATAGTCCTTTTAAGACTGGGATCAAACTGGCGCTAGGGCTGGGGTGTTTCACCTCATTGCCAAAAAATCCTAATCAAGAATCACATCTTGTGTGCATGCGAGGGGTGCCAATTTACGGGGAGAGAGATGACTAATCATGCTTTAGTGGTTAAAGCCAATTTTTAGGAAACAAGAGCGATTATAGTGGGTTGGGTTATGTACCATGCAAATTCTCTTTGTAAAAGGTGAAGTCCATGTAGCCATGCCTCGTGTTTAAGACATTTATGATGGGAAACCCAAGTAATGATAACGAGTGGGGTTATGTACCATGGAAACCTTCTATATAAACAAAGGCAAAGGTGAAAGTCACCATGGCTGCTACTCGATATTAGGTTCGGCATGTTCAATTGAGCTTTGGATTTGATGGGTGGGTGTAGAACCAAGGTAGTAGGGAAGGGAAGAATGTATCAAGGCGGTGACAAAGACATTAGTGGAAATGGTTGCAACACTGTCAAACTAGATAATGGAATGGGTCAAAGAAGATTGGCACTAGAGGACTATGTATGGCAAAGGGGCATAGGCATGGCTGTCTGGAGATGCCATGGTATACTGATGAAGTCCTCGCAACATTTACTACTGAAATAACAGGCACTTACAAAGAGTGTTTTTCAGCAGAGTTGGGTGCGACAACTTACAAAGAGAAGATAGAGATGATGGCAATGGGATAAGGAAGCTGAAGGTGTTGAAGGCCACATAAACGGCACATGGTGCACAAGGCTTTGAGGAGACTAGCTTCGTGATTGCAAGGTTGCTTGGTGGTGGCTATGAGATATGAGGCCTGCATTGGTTTGAAGGTTACAATTGATGAAGATTTGGGCTGCCAAGGTCGGGCCATTGAGCAATGTAAGTGAGGGTCATCGATGCTAAAGGAGGTGTCAAGAGATGTAGTAGTGTGGGTTGTTGATGCTAAAAGCGCTTCCGGGACTTGGAGCTGGTATAAATTTATTAAAAGCTTATCGATCATGGTATGGGTCACCATGGAATTACACTAACTGAGAATGAGTAGTATTGGCACAGGACTAGTAGCATGGGAGACTTAGTGGTGGCATGCTAGGGTAGGATAAGCAAAAGCTTGTAAAATGCAAGAGATAGGGCTTTTAGCCTATCTTCAAAAGTTTGGTGGGGTACAAGATCAGAAGGAGCCACACCCGTTTGCAAGTGATAAAGAACCGTCTCGACCCGCGTCCCCATGCTTGCATTGCTGAAATGGAAAACAAAATGTTTGTTGCTAGATGAGCCTTGAACTGGGTCACCAAGGGGCTATCCTCACAGTAGGTAGTTGTTGGGTTCAATAACATGCCAGTTCTGTGATGAAAGCATTGGCAGTGGTAGTGCAAGGAGCACAAGGAGTGGAGCACTTGGAAAAGCCCATAACATTGCTGAAGGCCAGTAGAGTGTGACACCAAAGGGTGGGCAGGAGGATGGTATGCATTGGAGTGTGCCGATTGAGTGTGTTTACTTTGACAAAGGAAGGGGGCACATGTATTGGTTCTGTTTGGGGCAGAACTACCTATAGTGTCTTGCTTGGTTTCTCTTTTGTTAAGAGGGCAGCAATGCTAGAATCATCCAGTGAGAGTCTTCCATAAATGATGTACTATAATTACATCAGCACATAGTCATGTTCTATGAAGCTAATGGTTCAGAGTTGAATATTCAAGCTAATGGTTCAGAGTTGGATAATCAAGCCGCATCAAGACAACTTTTATTACCATCTTAACAAGAAAAATATATTCCATGTGTGTAACAAGGTACCAACAAGGAAGTATCTATTGTAGGTAGGTTGAGGTAGATGTTAGGGACTATGTCATGCATCGAGGCACTCGGAGAGGGTCGAGGAGGGGGACGAAATGTATATGGTGGGATAGAGGTACAAGTATAGGTTTAGTTAGGTCAAGGCTACCTATATCAGAAGGGTTGTTGAAGATTAAAGGGAATATTTTCGAATATAGTTAAGAGTCTGATACATATAGTATTTGGTTCAATACTAAAAGGTTTTGGTTTTGAGGTAAATAAAAAGTAGTGTTAGGGTTTCCTCTAGGATAGAAAATGTTTACAGAGAACCTTGTGAATTAAGGTTTAGTTAGTCTAAGGCTGCCAAGGGTAGGGGCTAAATCTAGAGTAAAGAAAGGATTTTGGCTAAAACAAAGTTTGTTGGAGGGGGGGTTAAGTGATAAGGGTCCATTCAACTTTATAATGATTTTCGTAAGGATTGGTGTCAAGAAAACTCATGAAGTGGACGTGGGTGCAATCAAGGGCTTACCAAAAGTTTCTTGCAATTTGGTTGGGTAACGGTTATACTAGGGTAATATAATAGGTGGAACTGGAGGTGAAGTATAGTTGGGCATTAAGATCCCTAGAATTGGGATTTGTGTTACCAATGAGGAGCTTAGTTTTTTTCTCTAGGGTGAAGATGGTTTCCAACTTGCTTGAGCATCAATGGTAAAAATATGCTAAGCGTGCGTAGCACTTAAATTTAAGCATAAGGTAAAGGGGTTCAGTATGGGGTTAGGTTAAGGGTTAAGAGAGGAACCAACTTAGTCTGGTTAGCAAGATTTGGGCTACGCATCATTACTCAAGCATAGAAGGGGACGAGTGATAACTTCATAAGAAAGGAGGAGAGGGTGGTCTCAAGGTTTAGGAACAATAGTTGCACTTGGCCAACAAGAATATTTGGGCTACACATCAATACTCAAGCATTGAAGGAGACACGTGATAATTGAATAAAAGAGGAAGGGAGTGTGCTCTCAAGGTCTAAGCTCCTCATTGGTAACACAAATCCCAATTCTAGGATCTTAATGCCCAACTATACTTCACCTCCAGTTCCACCTATTATATTACCCTAGTATAACCGTTTTACCCAACCAAATTGCAAGAAACTTTTGGTAAGCCCTTGATTGCACCCACGTACACTTCATGAGTTTTCTTGACACCAATCCTTACGAAAATCATTATAAAGTTGAATGGACCCTTATCACTTAAACCCTCCCTCCAACAAAACTTTGTTTTAAACGAAAATCCTTTCTTTACTCTAGATTTAGCCCCTACCCTTGGCAGCCTTAGACTAACCTAAACCTTAATTCACAAGGTTCTCTGTAAACATTTTCTATCCTAGAGGAAACCCTAACACTACTTTTTATTCACCTCAAAACCAAAACCTTATAGTATTGACCCAAATACTATATGTATCAGACTCTTAACTATATTCGGAAATATTCCCTTTAATCTTCAACAACCCTTCTGATATAGGTGGCCTTGACCTAACTAAACCTATACTTGTACCTCTATCCCACCATATACATTTCGTCCCCCCTCCTCGACCCTCTCCGAGTGCTCGATAATATCCTTGTAAGAGTATTTAAAGGGCTTTTTGATGTGCTACAACCACCTACTGCTGTGGACTCTCCTTTTTTGACATAAAGCACATCTTCCAGGTTCCTTCATCTCACATATCTCCCTAGCTGCAAAATCCCAATTCTAGTCCTTTTCAATTCTATCAAGGGTACAAGTTTTAAATAGCTCAATCTTGTCAACATTCAATGAGCCCTTTTTCCTCTCCACTCTTGGGAAGAGTCAAAGATGTACTTGTCCTTATTCCTGTCTAAGCTCAAACTCCAACATTTTTAAAACTTCATGAAAACTCAACTCAAGTTAACTCTCTTAACCGAGCTACCACCCTCACCCTATATAAGCACTACACAAAGAGATTGTAACTTGCCCTGATGAGACCCTTTTGAGGTCGAAACGCGTTGGCCATACCTAATACAATCTCTCTTCCGAGTGGTAGTTGCCTTGAAAAGTCTCGCATGCTTGGTTTATGTTGTTGACAGCATCGATGCAGCACGCTTAAATGCTATTGATGTAGTGTACATGGTGGAGAAGTACATTCCAACAAACATTCTTACCATACAAATGCATGTACTTGTGCATGTGTTCGATGAAGTTGCAGTTGTTGGGGTGGTCCATAGCAGGTGGATGTTCTTCTTGGAGAGATTTATGAAGACTTTAAAGGGTTTGTTCGTCAAAGGTCTCGCCCCGAGGGTAGCATGGCCGAAGGATGGCTTGTACAAGAGTCTCTTGTCCTCATCAGTGAGTTTTGGTCTCAATTGATCCAGAGATGCCCCGAATGTGGACTACTGAGGTCAACATCAACATCAGGGAGAGTCGCAGGGACAAGGCATTATTAGGAAGATGGATATCACAATGCGAGAAAAGGTTATGAGATTTTTCCTTCTCAACTCAGACATCATGTAAAAGTGTCTAGAGAGGTATGAAGGGGAAACGCAACAATGTTTGACAGATCGCCTTCAATTCAAGCGCAACAGTGAAACTAGAAACCTTCCTTTTCCAGACCATCTTCAAAAATTGCCTGACTTTCCAACTGGGCGGTGGTTAGATGCGACACTCTCCGATGCAAAGAGGAGTGGAGTGTTGATTACTGAAGAGAAAGAGGACATGTCAAGGGGTTGCAATTGGCATGTACATTTCACAACTTCCTTTTCGAGCTGTACATGAAAACTAGTTTACTTTAATAATTTTTAGTTTGTTTCAATTTTGTGGCTACAGTATCAGAAATATGGAGATTTGTGGTCGCATGGGAAGCACTTCAGAGTGTAACGGATCGACGAACAAAGGGTCACTTTTGATAGTGGTGTTAGGGCAAGCTTTGTCCAAGAAAGTAGGAGTAGTGCTAGGGATGAGAATACAGAGACTAGCTAGCTTGAATACTTTGGCTACATCCAAGACATCTTGAAGATTAGATTAAGAAAGTTTGATATGTTTATCTTTGATGTGTAGTGGTTCAAAGTTATTACCAGTGGCCCTAATGCAACTATGCACAAAGACAAGAGTGGATTGAGTCAAGTGAACTCTAGGCAGGTGTGGACAGATGTGAGGGATACATTCGTACTTCGGCAGCATTGTGAACAGGTTGTGTTTATACACAATCCACTATGGACAGAATCTGATGAGAATGATCTATCTAAACCCTGTTGGCTCTATGTCATTCAAGTTGTTCCATGTAGCAAGCAAGTGTGTGAAGGATTGGATGTTGAGCTCAAAGAGGTGATTCATGATCAAAGCGCAGGACGGACTCCAACTTTAAGTTTAGATTTTGAGGTGGATGTCAGCATTGAGAAATTGTCTGAACCTAGAGATGAGGTATCAAATAATGAAGCTGATGCGGACAGCGACGAAGAAGTAGAGTTCGACGACGAAGATGCAGAAGTACAAATTGAGATAGACATCTTTGGTGCATCAGATCTCATAGAGGATGAGAGATTAACTAATGACTTTTTCCAGGAAACCTTTTGCATGGCTTTTTTTATTAGTCTACAATACACTTTAGATTTTGGTCATTTATGTAGTAGTTTCGTTGATTTGTTTCATTTGTGTAGCAGTTTCGTTGATTTGTTGTTTGTATTGATTAAGCATTTCTTACGTAAACTAACGTATTTTGTGTGTTTTGTTTATGTATGATTAACCATGGCCAATGACAATGAGCCCTACTCTCCTAGTTTTAGTTTTCCAGTCACTCCGGCCAGCATGTCACCCGAGCAGATGGGCTCGTTTTTGTCTCAATTCACACCTGAGCAGATCACCATGGCACAGCACCTTTGGGGTGCAGGTGTAGGTACCTCTAGACCTACTACGGCCGACCCTACGCCCAGGACTAGTGTGGTTCCTACACCGAGCGGCCCCACACCTTAGTCTAGTGTGCCCCCGACGCCTAGGACTCGTGTGCCCTCTACACCGACAGGTGGTTCATCCTCGAGACGATGTCGCCGTCGTTCTGGGCGTGGTGGTTTTTGTGGTAGAAGTTCTACCGATGCGTCCACACCACTGAGAGACCACCCACCACTCTCTTCAGTAGATAGTTCACCGAGGGGCACACCACGTACACCTTGGGGATCATACGAGCATGATCCTAGCAAGGCGTACAGGAGCAGGGATGGGGCTATTGTGGCAGATAAGGTGGGAAAGGAAATGTGACAAAGGATTCGATAGCTCTGTACCATTCAGTTTGGTCATATAGTCATGGAGATTTGGGAAAATCTCGATCTTGAGAGAAAGAATTACATTGTCGATACCATTCAGAGAGAGTACAGGTTGGCAGAGGGGTACGACAAGGTCTCGAATGCCTGGATTTTGAGTGTGGCGAGATCCACAGTGTCACACCGTCATTAGAGGCCACAGACAGATTCAACGGTGGTGATCCCAAGCCGGCATGGTTGGACGCAGAGGAGTGGATTGGAATTGCACGAGAGACACAAGACAATCCCAATAGATTTCAGCAGCAGAGAGATGCATCCAGAGCACGTTTGGAGTCTGCTGGAGCGTCACATCTTGGGAGTGGAGGCTACGATACGCTTCGACATGAGCTTGTAAGTATTATACGTATGCTTTAAATTATTGATAGTATATATGTTATTTGAAGATTTATCTAATGTATAAACCATAATTTTGTAAGAAGTTATCGTGAAGCGCCTTCCAACACAACAAGAGGAGAAGTATGGGTACAAGCATGGACTTGTGGCCCTTTTGACCCAGCTAGAGGAGGAGGGAGAGGATGTCGATTGGGAGGCATTACCATGAGGACTTCTAACTCAGTGGCCTCTTGCATATGTACAATTTTGTAGTACTTATGTTTATGGTTTATGTTTATGTTTATGGTATGGTTAAGATTTGACAATCAACTTATGTGTTTATGGTTTATTGTTATGGTTATGGTTATGGTTATGGTTATGGTTATGGTTATGGTTATGGTTATGATTGTGCAAGGTTATAGTTATGGTTTTGGTTTTGGTTCAGGTGATGGTTATGGTTTTGCTATGATGGTATAGCAATCGTGCTATGGTTATGGTTATGGTTATGGTTATGGTTATGGTTATGGTTATGGTTATGGTTGTGCAAGGTTATGGTTATGGTTTTGGTTCAGGTGATGGTTATGGTTTTGCTCTGATGGTATAACAATCGTGTGATGGTTATGGTTATGGTATGGTACACAGGTTATGTTTATGGTTTTACAGTTTTCGACTCATGTTAACAAGTTATGTTATTCTTACAATTTTGCTAATTGCCATACTCTCGCTCTTTAGCATCAGCTTGTAGGTGGAGTGCGGTTGCTTGTGCACTCTTCCTTTGGGCAGAGAGGGTTGTTTTATTTTGCTGCAGTACATGCAGCATTAGTTCCCAGCTCTCTCTGTCCAAAAAAAACTTGCAGGTTTTGGTCGTTGGTACAGGTTACGGTATGACTGCCGATATATGTCACGGAATAGGCATCGGAATATATTTTATTAATACCAAGGCTTATATTGTTGATTATTTTGACGCCTGTTTATAGGCCTATTTCAACGCACGCTACACCGATACTTATACCGACACTACGATAACGGCACCTCTTTCGAACCTTATTTTAGCACTTTTAAGTTTAAAATTTAGTGCTATTTTGTCGATACCTACGCCGAATTCTGCACGACCTCTTGTAGTGAGTGATATATATATATATATATATATATATATATATATATATATATATATATAGAGAGAGAGAGAGAGAGAGAGAGAGAGAGAGAGAGAGAGAGAGAGAGAGAGAGGGAGAGATAGGAAAGAGGGAAAGATAGATAGATAGAGATAGGAATAGAGAGAGGTAGGAATGAGAGAAAGAGGGAGAGATAGAGAGGGAATAAGAGAGAGGGAGGGAGAGAGAGAGAGAGAGAGAGAGAGAGAATAGAGGAGATAGGAATGGAGAGAGAGATAGATAGGAAAGAGAGAGAGTAGATACACACACAGAGAGAGAGAGAGATAGATAGAGAGAGAGAGAGAGAGAGAGAGAATAGAGAGAAATAGAAAGAGAGATAGAGAGAAAGAGAGGTAGGAATAGAGAGAGATAGAGATAGAGAGAAAGAGGGAGAGATAGAGAGAGATAGATAGATAGATAGGGAAAGAGAGAGAGAGAGTGAGGAAAGAAAAGGAGAGAGAGAGAGAGGAGAGAGAGAGAGAGAGAGAGAGTGAGAGAAGATAGAGAGATGAGGAGAGAGATTAGAGAGAGAGAAAGGAGAAAGAAAGAAGAGAGAGAGAGAGAGAAAGAGAGAGAGAGGAGATAGAGAGGGAGAGAGAGAGAGTAGAGATAGAGAGAGAGATAGAGAGGAGAGAGAGAGAGTGAGGGAGATAGGATAGGAGAGATAGAGATAGAGAGAGAGGAGAGAGAGATAGAGAGAGAGAGAGAGAGAGAGAGAGATAGGAGGAGAGAAGAGAGAGGAGAGAAGTGATGGAGAGATAGTCACA
>NW_028221656.1:0-85575 GCF_014529385.1 Adiantum capillus-veneris
AAAACATATGAATTGAATTAGAGAAAAAAGAAAGTACAACCGCTAAGATAGGATAGGGGCAATATATCGTGGCCAAAAGAGAGAAGCCTGAGTAGAAAGGGAGCATCAGGGAAATTAGATAACTTAAAACGACTTGAATCTCCTAAGCTCATAGAAAGACAAACACGCAATCCTCCATCTTTGCCATCTCAACTCCTTTTGCAGACTCTTGATATCACAGTAAGAAACTTGAGAAGAATGAGTAACCAATTACATCATTACACCTCTGAAGCCAACATCAACGGGGAAAGGTGAATGAAAAAAACGATATCTCCAAAAATTGCTTTGTTCCTTTCAATCCAAATCTACCAGAGAAGGGCTCCTCTCGTACAAGTCCACCACAGAGGAATATTTGTACCTGCATTCACCAATTAAGATAGACCTCTAGGTTAACTTTGAATTCTCAACAAAGCATGCCACTTGGAATTCTCTTTCAAAAAGGGTGTTATATTTATAGTTGATGAACAGGTGAAACAAGTTTCCTCATGGACTTTACATGAGTGTGCAATACCATTAGATACACCAATGGCTTTAGCCTTTGATCCTATCCAGACCCCCTGGTGCAAAAAGAGCCACAACAAGAAACTATGCTTAATGGAGAGAGGAAATGCCCATATACATTGACATTTGAAGCTCCATTGCTTGTCTTCCAAGCGAGTCCCCTAAGATTTGCGACTAGCTGACCGTCCATTTTGCCAAGGTTCCCTTTGCATTCATAGATAGTTCTGCAGACCTTAAACAAAGAGAAGGAACAACCCCTGAAGTAGCATTGTGAGACACTTGCATTGCCTGAATTTTGCTAAGGACTAGGTCAACACACCTTGAGAAATCTAAAATTGTTGTAAGAGCTGAGTTTTGGAGAGCCAAGTCCCCTCCTTGTAAACATCCTTTCAACTCTTCAATCCTACCTTAAAACATTTATGCGCCCTTCTGGATAAGCTCCAACCATTGAGCTTTTCTTACCAATCAAACCATATAGAGTCTTGCATCCAAAATGAACTCCAAGAACACCATTCTATCAGAGAAGTCCATTCAGCTTTTCTGTTGTTTCAAGCTTTCCAAAACTTGCACACAAGGTCAAAACCCCTAGGGGTGAAGTTAGCATTGGAAACCACCAATTCTTCAAAGGTTAGTCCATTCCTAGCCTTGTAATTCTTCAAATGGAAACTCTGGATATTTCTTTTAATCAGCAATGCCTAGAAATCAAAAGAAGTGGACCCTCTCCATGAAACCCTGGGAAGTGCCATGTCCGAATCCTCCGCCCAACCTCCCTTTTATAGCCTCCTAGCCCTAGGATCCCTTCTCTACTGGGCAGCCGGCCTTCGCCAGGTCCTTGACCTCCAGGGTGCCCTTGGCCTGACATTACCCCCCCCTTGGAGAAGCGTTTTCGTCCTCGAAAACACAAGTGGTAGTATCTTCATAAGAACACTGATGTTTACCTTATTGGCATCCCATACGCGAGCCAATTCTGCATATGATACTTGGTGCAGTGAGGAGGTTCAATGAAACCAAGAGCAACATCTTGATTTTTCACATTGTTGTCCTTTTGCAACCACGTGTATCTAAAAGGTAACTCAATTGGCACAACTTTCCATGAAGTTGTGAGCCAAATTTCCAACTGGCATGGGTATCTTGAAAATCTCATAGCTACTTAGGGACAGAATAGGGAGTTTCCTCATGTGAGACTGTTGAACATTTTGGAACACACGGAACTACATGTTCACCCTAATGAAGGTTACATGCCAACATGCTTTGTCAGCACACCTACTAAGTCCTTGACTTATGAAACTATTGAATCGGTATCCAACACCACCACAACAGGTGTTCAAAGCGGAAAACCTAAGCAAATTCTAGAATAGGAAGAGAATCGCCCATTTAGAATGCTTTGTGCTAACGTATGCTCTTAGCTGCCCATCCAACATGGGATGAATAGCAACAGTAATAGGGAGTTGCTTTCCCCCAACCACTTACAGACAGTCTTCCACGATTGACGATAAACTAGGACTAAACCATTGAGTATCTAGGCATATATTTGATATGGAGTGGAGATAGCCAACTAGGTTGAAAGCAAGTTGGACTGGAGTAAGCTAATAGAGCTTAGACCATCCAACCACAGACACCAATCCTAAGCCAGTACTTGGCAAGGTGTAAACTCATAAAATCTCCAGTAGAGATTGCACTTGCAGTGCAAAAAGATGCAGAAAGAATAAATTCTATGAATCTGCATGCACCAATTGTTTCCTTCCCAACACTGGAGCTAACAAAGAATGTGTACTCCCAACAAGGAGGCATGAGTGTTGGTAGCTCTGACAGAATCACTTTAATATTACAAAAATACTCTTCAAGATCATCAGACCATGCAAATTCTACTTGTTGTGTCAACTTTTGCAAAGGGTGAAGTAACTTTGGGGCTAAGTGAATGAAGCGTGATATATACTTCACCTTTTGAATGAATGAGATGACCTTCTTAAGACTCTTTGGTGATGGTAGCTCAATGAGAGCTTTTTCCTTTGCTAGATCCACCTCAATACCTTTATAGGAAACCTTGTGACCAAGCAAGATCACTTCATCCTCACCTATGTGGCACTTGTCGGGGTTGAGTTGACCTCCCATGTCGTAAAGTTTTTTAAAACCTTCTTCGACCTTTTGTAGATGCAATGATTTTGGGCTATAAATGCAAAAATCATCAATGAACACCCTGATTGACTTTCCAAAGAATGCTTGATGTTGATTCTTGTGACTTACCTTTGGGTCTAAGATCTTCTATTGGAACCTCCCCCCCTTTAGCACTTGAGTTTCCTATATTTCTCAACAGCCCTAGTTCCAGCTGCATCAAAGGTAGCAGGTGCACCGGCCTCAACTTTTACCTTAAGGTCAGAAAAGAGTCCGGATATGAACCTCTCCTTCTTTAGAAATTATGCATCATCACCACGGTTAGCAACATTTCGTATCCATAGAGTCCAAAGACGTAGAAACTCTTGCTTGTACAAGTAGTAGTCATCTAAATCTTTTTGCTTATGAGAAACAATGTCTTGCCATAGTTTTTGAGTGTTTTGGGGATCAAAGAAGTATTTCTTGAAACGATTCAAAACTTCTGTGTAATTCCCCTTAACTTCCTTAGGCAAAGAATCAAACCAAGTGCTAGCATCTTTCCTAAGGACCACCTCAAACATTTCTACACGTTCTTGATCAGTTACTATCCTGTTGATACGGCAAGACATCTTGAAATTCGTTAAAAATAATTCTGCATCCTCTCCAGGCTCTCCAAAGAAAAGAGGATATCCAGACATTTGGCGTTGGCTCTGCATTGAATTGATTTCAAAGTGACGCACGTTTTTTGTTTTTTCTTTCTTTAAAAGATTTACACAATAATATTTTCTAAATTGCAATCTATTCTACAACAAAATAAAAATATTCACATCAAATTTCCTATGATAATTAATAAGAGGTAGGATGACAGGGTTTGGTGATGCGAGAATTTCTCCTACTCTTTGTGCACCAAACATGAACACCATACGTTGTTGAAAATGGATTTTTCTACTAATTGCAATGTTTACTCTAATGTGTGGAGTGAAATGAAAGGTGAAAACCTCTATTCCTGGGCCATTATCCATGGTCTATGCATTCTCTAATTCTTAAAACAAAACAAAAATTTAGACGTCCAGACTAAGGTCGTACCTAATGAGAGGCAAAATAAAAGGATTTACTGAAGCGTTTATCTCGGCCAACCTAAGAGGACCTAAAATTCTACGAATTACACGTTGAAATTGCAACTTAGTACTAACAATTATGTGTACCTTTTGCCTTGCAATGGGAATAAAGGGATCATACAAATTCTCGTGATTCATGCAAACTTCTTGACTATGATAAAGGTTGATCCTACACAAAAGGACACAAGCCGTCCTCAGTGGGGGCACCAAAATTGAGGCGGGGTCTGGGGCGGGCAACAAGAGAGGCGACCTCTATACACCCCCCAAGGCTCCCGTGCTGCTCAATTGGGGCTGGGGCAACCACAAACACAACAAAACAACAAACCCACAGCCAAAACCCAACTTCACAAGGGGCACCACCTAGTTTAAAAGCGAACTAGGAAGCAAAAAAGAGGAGAATTGTTAGAGCAACCCAAAATCAAGTAAGGACTTTACACTAACCCTAACACCAATGGAACACTCTCACGCACTAAAACACAAGAGAGAGAGAGAGAAGGATGGTGTACAACTTAGCTTCAACCTTGTGATTTGGTCAAGAAGTCACCTAGAGCTTGCGGATTCAAGTGACAAGATTTGGTTATAGCATCACTATCACACTGTCTTAGGGTTATGAGAGCCCTCTCACCATCCACCCTTTTACAATGGTAGCCAACCAAAAATAGCCAATGAATCACAAGGACAAGCAACAAAACAACAACCTTCAATGAAACAAGTCACCTTATGAAGCTTAATAAGTTTGTCAAGCCAAATTCGAGGAGAAGCGTGAGCCTTTGGACATGAAATTTCACCCAAAACTACCAATTCATTGATGTTGGGGTAGATACAACAATGGTAGAAGGAATATCTTCTATTCGCACTCACTAAACTAGCTCAAGCTTTTCTATGCACCAAAGTGATGGTGTATAGAAAGCTTTCTCTCTCCTTACAACCAAGATAGAACTGGCATGTGCTACGCTCAATCTAGTGTGCAATGGTGTAGAGATGCCTTTTACAAGTAGAGATGGGTTCTATTTATAGGTTTTTGGAAGCTTTGATTAGGATTAGTTCTAATCAATTTTATTGACAAAACAAGAGATTAGAAAATATTTTTATTTTTTAAATGGGAGTGGGTCTTCCTTATCCCTTAAGCCACATGGATGTGGGCTCAAGGGGAGAATTATTGAGAGTGAGATGAGTAACTTGGAGGTGCCTACTCTAGTAGATAGTAGAGGGTGCAATTTACAAGAAGGGTTAGTTGTTAGTGATCACTAGAAAATGTTAGTGGCATATTTACAAAAGTGATGATGACTTGATTGTCGAGGAACCAAGGGTGAATGAGGTGGATGAGCTCTTGAGATTGATGAAACCTCTAAGAATTATGGACCCACCCTTATGAAAATGACCGCCAGTTCTTCTTCTTCTTCTACTTCTGCTTCTTGCACCGCCTTCACGGTTGATCTCCATGATGAAGATGAGGATTATTGATGAAAAACCTCTGATTTGTAGAGGTTATGCAAGGATAAAGTGCTAAAAATTCATGCCTTTTAGAGGAGTCAGCATGAAATTGTAATTTGGGGGTAGTAGAGAGCGGTATGAGAGCATATATGTATGTAGAAGGCTATGGTGGTAAGAGGGGAAGGAGAGATGGTGAAGAAGGTGAGAGGGCATGGAAATCTATACATTTGAAAGGATGATGGAGAGGGATGAGTGTGTATGTGGGTGGGAGTGTGAAAATGTGAGAGAAGAGTGAGAGGATCCTTGTGTGCATAGAGTGGGCAGACTGGGTGGCACAAAACAATTCACCAAAATTCGTGCTTTTCTCCAAAAATGTTGAAATATTTATGTAAAATAATTCAACTCACGAGCTTCATTTTTTATATTGACAGCTTTTGCTATTTTGAATGATAGAAGGGTGCCAAAATTCGCCCAAAAAGCTGTGTATTGTGGGATTGCAAAGGTGCTTATGTAGGACCCTTTTTGGTTGAATTCTCCTTATACATCCAAAGGTGAGCCCCCCATGAGTCATGCCAGGACCTAAGGAATCCAAGTGGTTCTTGCCACATGCATGGATGATGAATTTTGAAGAATAAAAAACAATTACACATGATAGACCTAATGCTTGGATTTTTCCTAGCCCTTGTCTTTATGAGCACATGGTGTATGGAAAAAAATATGTGTAAGTACCATGAAGGACTATCATGATAGGAGTATTTTAGTTTCTTTTTGGGTGAAAGAGGAAAATATGCAAGCGAGAAAATATATAGTGAAAGTGAGTGACAATGTAGAAACAAATTTTGACTCCCACGAGGATGAGGGATGAAATGCATGGGTTTATTTTGTAAAAATAAATATTATGGGGTATGTACACTGTTAAAGAATATGATGTTAAATAATATGTTCATTGTGCTATGGGCGGCCGGACACTGACTATAGTATGTTGTAAATATACTTTGGATAATAGTTAAAAGAGAAGAAGAGGAGAGCAGCATGTTGAATGGTTGCTGCAGGGTAACGATTGTGTGTGTGTGTCTCGATGTGTGTTGGTGTGTGTATGTAGTCTTCTTTCCTACCTTCTCCATCACCTGTGCACTCTACAAAGTGGTATCAGATCTCAGTTTAAGGAGTTACAGTCAATACACAGATTTCCGCAGCTCTGGAAAACAGCCAAAAAGAGGTTTTTTGGTCATAACTCCCTCACACGAACTCGGAATATAGTGATCCAAGAGTCTATCTTTATGTTTTTGGGCATTCCGGACGCATTGGCATACTCAGATTTTCCAAAATCTGCAATTTTCTGCAGCAAATAGCCAACTCACACAAGCATAAGAGATGTCCAGTTTTGCACTCGGCAGTAGATTTACAGGTTACAAGTGAAGAATTCAGCATTTACACAGGTTTTGGAGAGCGACATAGAGCTTTTGCATCATGATATTGTGTTATCGAAGATTATGTTTGGTTGTTGTGGGTCCGTTATGGACAACCGCCTATGTAAGAAAGGTTGTGGGAAGAAGTTGAGGCGATTATATTGTCAGATTGAGTACTTTGTGGTTATGTATGGATATGCGGTTAATGTATTTTGGAAAACTGCAGCCTTTGTGAGGGTCGAGTGAGGTTTTTTGAAGCCTTTCCTTGGGAGATTTGGTACCTTGGAAAGGTGGATTAGGTACTGGAGCGAACCCCCGACTGGCCCTGCGAAAGACCTCATATGTCGTTTACGACTATGGGAAGAAGGTGGATGTATGGATATGTGGTACAGGACATCGTATGGATTGCATTTGCATACATGTCCATGTGGACATTGTTTTAGAGTATTTATGCATAGTATTGAGTCAGTCTGTGGCAAAGTGAGTCAGTGGATTTTCCCTTGGCTGTGAGAGATTTTTTGTCAGTGTTTAGGAGCACTTTGGTTGAGATTGTCACTTGAGATATTGTCCAAATACAAACGAAACTCTGCCAAAATTTTGTCAAAATCCTTTGGAAGAAATTGAGAGAGTGAAGATGGCAGAAAGTTCAACTCAAGTCACACATAGTGTTGGAGAGAAGGTGACCAGAGAGAACTACAACATATGGTCTTACAGGATGGAAAACTTTATCATGGGCAAAGGTTTACGGGATTACATTACAGGTGAACAAGAGTGTCCCGAGGTTGGTTTGGAACCCAATAGAGAGAATGTTGAAGCACATAAAACATGGCAAGCAGGAGTAGAAGCTTACAAGAAGTGGATCGAGAATTCAAGGAAAGTGATGCTTTGGATTTCACTATGCATTAGTGACTTCTTTATACCACATGTGAAGAAGGCTCAATCTCCAAAGGAAGAGATACTAGCAAGAATGAACAGCTCCAATACAGAACCACGAAAATTTCACTTGAAGCAAAGGTTACATTGTGTATGGCGAGGAAATAGATCCATATCAGATTATGTGACAAAGATAAAGCAAATACAGGAAGATCTTGTGAGTATTAATGTTGAAGTTCCAGATGATGACTTAGTTTCAGTGACATTGAATGGTTTGGGACTGGAATACAAGTCATTGGATACATCTATATTTGTTCGAGGACACACACCTGATTTTGAAGAGTTAGTAAACCTTTGTTTGCAAGAAGAGGTGAAGTTAGGCAACTCAAGTCCTTCTACATCAAATAACAATTCTAGAGATCAGGTTTTTTACTCTAGAGGTCGTGGAAACAATAGAGGTGGAAGAGGAAACTATGGTCGTGGAAACAATGCTAGAAGAGGTCAATGGAAAAACCAACAAAGTCAAAGTTACAATGATTATAGCCAAAGAGGTAGGGGGAGAGCCCGACCTCGTGGACGTGGAGGTGGACGATTTGTACATCCTCAAAGAGATGAATATTGTAACAGATGTGGCATTTATGGTCACTTTGAAAGAGAATGTTACACAAGGCTAAATCAAAATTGTGATCGTGGTGGAAGAGGCCGAGGTTATGGCAAACATGGAGGAAACTTTGCTGGATACAATCCTCATGATCAAAATATATATGACAATAGATCAAGTGGACATTTATTTCCTATGAAGCATGTTGTTGGAAGCATGGTGGAGCCACATCATACAAATGATTGGTATTTAGATAGTGGTGCCACAAATCATATGACATATCATGGTGAATGGTTTGACAGAAAAGAGAAATTAGAAGAGGATGAGTTTGTCACTACAGGTGATGATACTATGCATCGGATTACGCATGTTGGTTCAGTTCCATTGCTAGAAAAAGATGGGAAATACAACACATTGGGAGATGTTCTATATGTGCCTTCAATCACAAAGAATTTAGCATCAGTTGGACAAATGACAGATCACGGGTTGCAAGTCTGTTTTAATCGTTATGGCTGCTTCATAGAGGAGATTCACAAAGGCAGACCAGGCAAGATATTGGCACGTGGAAGAAAGAAAGGTCGCTTGTTCTCATTGGAAGCTGGAGATCCATGTTTACACAGTGGTATGTATGCAAACAAGTCAGCCACTCAAGATAATTGGGCAGAGTTATGGCATAAGAGGATTGGTCATGTCAATTTTAGAAGACTAAAGCATTTGCAATCAAATCAAATTGTACGTGGATTACCAAAGTTTGGCAGATTGAATTTAGCATGTTTGTGAAGCTTGTCAATTTGGAAAGCAATCTCGTTTACCATTTCCAAAGAGGGGGAGAATTAGCCAAAGTCCTTTGGAAATTGTTCATTCAGATATTTGGGGACCTTGTGATCATGCTACGCCAAATGGTTGTCGATATTTTATCACATTCACGGATGATTACATCAGAATGACATGGGTTTACTTTCTAAAGGCAAAGTCAGAGGCATTTGAGGTATTCTTGGAGTTCAAAGTTATGGTTGAGAAAGAGAATGGTTGTCAAATTAAATGCCTACATACAAATGGAGGGGGAGAGTACATGTGACAGAGTTTTGATGATTACTTACATGAACAAGGCATAAGAAGATAGATTACTTGTAGATACACACCACAACAAAATGGAGTTGCTGAGAGAAAGAATAGAGTCATGGCAGAGATTGCAAGAGCCATGATGAATGAGATGAATATGCCATTAACATATTGGGCTGAAGCAGTTCATACAGCAGTACACATTATGAATCGAACACCAATAGCTGCCATTCATGAAATTTCATCTTATGAGAGACTTTATGGGATCAAGCCAACAGTTTCCTACATGAAAATTTTTGGATGTGTTTTCTATGTTCATGTGCCAAATGAAGCAAGAAATAAGATGGAGCCAAAGGTAGTGAAGTGTATATTCTTGGGCTATTGAGTTGAAAAGAAAGTTTATAAGTGCTATGATCCTACGACAAGATGTCAAGTTTATGTCAGTAGAGATGTCAGATTTTGTGAGCATGAGCCATGGTATAAACCAAAGCCAGTGATGATAGAAGATGAGTATGAAGAGCAAGAGGATGTGCGTCATGTTGTTGATAAGCCAGGACCATCAACAAGAACTATTTCAGGACCACATATGGAAGAGGAGAGTACAGGAAGTGTCAACCCATGGAGTGGTTGTTTGCGAGATAAGAAGCAAGACGAGAAAGGCAAGAAGAAAGTGGTTGAAGAGAGTTCTGGAGATGAAATCCTCGATGAAGAGCATGGTTTACCACATTTGAGGACACTTGGCAGTAAGCATATTGAGAAATATGTACCCCCATATGCAAGAGTTGAAGAGAAGAGTGCACCACAGTTGAGAAGATCAGAGAGGGTGCGTTATCCAGTTGATAGATCGACATAAAACGGTTACATGCGTACACATTATGCATACATGGTTTCACGTGTGCAACATAAAGAGACTACATGTTTTCAAGAGGCAATTGGAAAATCAGAATGGGAGTCAGCTATGGATGATGAGATGGGTGCTCTTGTGAAGAATGACAGTTGGGATTTGGTTCGCTTTCCAAGTGGAAGAAAGAAATTGGTTCAAAATGGGTATACAAAGTCAAGTGCAAGTCAGATGGTAGTGTGGAAAGATACAAAGCGAGGCTTGTTGCTAAAGATTATGCACAAACAAAAGGTCTTGATTATGATGAGACATTTAGTCTAGTTGCAAAGATGACAACAGTCAGATTGGTGATAGCAATGACAAGTATGTTCGATTGGAAGTTACGGCCAATGGATGTCGATAATGCATTCTTGAATGGTGACTTGGAAGAAGAAGTTTATATGATACAGCCATAGAAATAGTCTACTGCTGATCACTCATTGTTTTTGAAGCATGTTGATGGAGAGATCGTCGTTATTGTTATCTATGTTGATGACTTGATTCTCACTGGAAGTCATGATGAGCAAATTTTTCATGTCAAGAAGAGTTTGTTGAGAGAATTCAACATGAAGGACCTTGGTGAGTTGAGATATTTCTTGGGAATTGAAATTGTCGACACTTTATTAGGAATTTGGATGATACAAAGACAATACGCGCTGGATATTCTTGAGAAGTATGGAATGACAGCGTGCAAACCGGTTGATACACCTCTTGATCAAAATGTGAAGTTGTTTGATGATGGACATTACATTGAGGATGTCACTATGTATCACAAGATGGTTGGAAGCCTTATTTACTTGACAATAACAAGGCCAGATTTGAGTTATGCAGTGGGTGTTGTGAGTCAATTCATGCAAAAGCCATGTAAAATTCATCTTGATGCAGTGAGACGGATTATGAGATATGTGAAAGACACTGTTAGTTATGGAATGTTTTATGAAAAGAATGGGAAGCTTTGTATTTATGGTTACACAGATGCAGATTGGGCAGAAGATTTTATGGATAGAAGATCTACAAGTGGTTATGCATTGTCCATTGGCAATGGTATGATAAGTTGGAGTAGAAAGAAGCAATCAACTGTAGCATTATCAAGTACAGAAGCTGAATATCGTGGAGCAACTTTGGCAGCATGTGAAGAGTCATGGTTGAGAGTACTTGTGGTAGACTTTGGTTTTGACTATCTTGATAGTGTCATTATATATTGTGACAATATTAGCAGCATCATGTTGGCAAAGAATCCTTGTTTGTGGCAATGAAGTGACACTCACCAAATTTTGTGATGAGGAAGGGTATGATATCATTCCATTCCAGATGATGAATGTCTGCCTAACTCCGAAGACCGAGGAAGACGCACCTGACAAGGAAGGGGTGACCGAATGCCGACACATAGTAGACGAAATCTCTGTAAGGGGTGACCGTAATATTATAAATTTACTTTTTTGTCTCCTAGCCCAATGACTCGCTCAATGATTTGATAAAACAAATGTGATAAAAATCCTAAACCCACGCACAGGATTTACAATGAAAAAGCGAGCCTAGTCATTGTGCTAGGGTGTTTCTTTGGGATGAAGTGGCTTCTTAAAACATTTTCTGAGAGCCAAAGGACGGCTATCAATAGCAATGCACAAGATGAAGTGTACATACTAGAGCCTTTTCTAGAAGAGATGTTCGAACCGTTTAGATGGCAACAAATACTAGGTACTCTTGATGTTTGTGTCAACGAAGTGACCCTCACCAAATTTTGTGATGAGGAAGGGTATGATATCATTCCATTCCAGATGATGAATGTCTGCCTAACTCCGAAGACCGAGGAAGACATACCTGACAAGGAAGGGGTGACCGAATGCCGACACATAGTAGACGAAATCTCTGTAAGGGGTGACCGTAATATTATAAATTTATTTTTTTGTCTCCTAGCCCAATGACTCACTCAATGATTTGATAAAACAAATGTGATAAAAATCCTAAACGCACACACACGATTTACAATGAAAAAGCAAGCCTAGTCATTGTTCTAGGGTGTTTCTTTGGGATGAAGTGGCTTCTTAAAACATTTTATGAGAGCCAAAAGGACGGCTATCAATAGGACTGCACAAGATGAAGTGTACATACCAGAGCCTTTTCCAGAAGAGATGCTCGAACCATTTGGATGGCAACAAATACTAGGTACTCTTGATGTTTGTGTCAACGAAGTGACCCTCACCAAATTTTGTGATGAGGAAGGGTATGATATCATTCCATTCCAGATGATGAATGTCCACCTAACTCCGAAGACCGAGGAAGGCGTACCTGACAAGGAAGGGGTGACTGAATGCCGACACATAGTAGAAGAAATCTCTGTAAGGGACCTTGTCCAAACGAATGACGAAGAAGATTTTCAGGACTCAACTGATAAGATGCTAGAGGATAACGCGGACGATGAGCTGTCTAGTAGCTCGATCCAGAGCATCAAACGAAAGGATCGGCGAGTGTACTATGATTTCCCAAACCAAAACCCTCGAAGACAACACAGGTATCGGGATAAACGCAGAAATGACCACAACAAGCACAACGAGGACTCAGTACCTCAACTGACTGACAAAACACAGTACTTGAGATTAGTCGAAGTAATTGATTGCCTCAAGGACAGGATTTCAGGGTGATATATGAAACCCGACTCAACCAAAACAACATCAAAACAAAAACCAAAAAAAGAGAAAGATACCGAAAAATCGTTTAAGTTGTCCAAGATGGAGCGTAAAGTCAAATACAATGATTTGAAACGAGCATTGAAAGAAGTTTGGACAATAGAAATGGAAACTGACGAGGAATCAAATGATGATAAATTCGATGCACCATCGCACTATAAGAAGTATACCATTCAAGATAGGAAGATAGTGGTGCAAAAACCCAAACAAGATCCCAAAGAACCAGGAACTTCATATGATGGGCCTTAAAACACGAAAAGCATCAACTTAGCAGAACCAAGAGAGGATCCTAAACCGGGCTATATTTCCACGGACCTTACTGAAGAGGAAGAGAAACTTCTAGTCGATACACTTAGGCAATATAAAGATGTCTTTGCATGGTCATACAAAGATCTAAAGGGGATAGATCCGGAGATATGTCCGCACATGATTCTCTTAAAGAGTGATGCCATACCACATAGACAACGTCCTTACACGTACAATGAAACTTTTGCAAAGAAAATCAAGGAGGAAATAGACAAACTGAGGGACGCTGAGTTTATCTACGAGATTGAGCACACAGAGTGGGTGTCCCCGATTGTGGTGGTACCCAAAAAGAATGGCAAGCCGCATGTTTGTGTAAACCTCAAGCAAGTAAATGCAGCCACCATCAGGGATAACTACCCACTGCCAATAACTGATCATGTTATTGAGAGAGTAGCAGCGAAAGAGGCCTATAGTTTCTTGGATGGGTTCTCAGGCTACAACCAATTTACGATTAAGGCGGAAGATCAACATAAGATAGATTTTGCGACAGAGTGGGGTATATTGGCATACAGGTTAATGCCTTTTATCTTGACCAATGACCTGGCCACATTTCAAAGACTAATGACCCACGCATCAAAAAATATCTCAGACAATTTTTGGAGTATCTACATGGATGATCTTTGTGTTCATTCCCATCGACGAAGTGACCACATCACTCATCTGGAAAAAGTATTTGAAAAATGTAGAACGTATCGTATCTTCTTAAACCTGGAAAAATGTGTCTTCATGGTAAGACAGGGTAGAATTCTGGGCCACGTAGTGTCCAAAAACGGCATTTCAACTGATCAAGAAAAGGTGCAAACAATTGTTGCACTACCGAGACCAACAAAGATAAAAGAAATGCAAGCATTTATGGGGCATTGTGGATACTACCGACGTTTCATATATATGTATGATGTAATAGCTAAGCCATTGTACGCTCTCATAACTAAGTTCGTATGGGCAAAGGAATGTGAGCAAGCTTTCCAAAAATTGAAGCAACATTTGATTTCAGCTCCAATTTTGTAAGCCTTTGACTGGAGCAAAATCTTCCATCTCCATGTGGATGCATCGGCCTATGCCATTCAGTGCATATTAGCCCAGGCAGGAGAGAAGAAAATGGAATTTTCCATTTGCTACTCCAGTTGACAACTAAACAACGCAGAGAGAAATTACACCACTACGGAAAGAGAAGGTCTGGGAATGATCTATGCTGTCAAGAAATTTAGACACTACCTTCTAGCAAACAAGTTTGTCTTCTTCGTGGATCATCAAGCACTGCTATATCTAGTAAACAAACCTTGCAACACTAGAAGAATTGTTCACTGGTTTATACTGTTCCTTGAGTTTGAATTCATGGTGGTTGTAAAAAACGGGACCACACACCAGAGAGCAGATCATCTTTCATGACTATTTCATGGGGAATCACCTGCGGGTGTTGATGATGAACCTCCTGATTCATATCTGTTTAACATAGAAATAGTGCCGCAATGGAGCGAAGAGGCCATGCCTCTACTCACAATCGGCTCTTTGTAAATAGAAAGACAACCATCAATGATCCATCAAACACGGAATCTTATCCTTTTAGCAGAACGGCTGTACAAACACGGTAAGGATGGGATACTGAGACTGTGTACAGTCTGAGGATACCACCTACTACCTCCAACAAGCTCATATACAAAATACGGGATTTCACACTGGTGAAACACTGACAGGCCAATGGTTACAAAGACTGGGTGTCTACTGGCCAAACATGGAATACAATGTCCATAAATATGTAAAATCCTGTGTTAGATGTATAATATAGCCCCCAGTGGAACATGCCACAATGTTTCGTATAGTACAAGCACCTAAATGGAGTGCTCACATCATTGAGTACTTTAAAAACAAAACCTTTCCAGCAGAATGGGACAAAGTAAGAAGGAAAATCGTCAAGGAAGAGGCCAGAGACTATCTGCTCATTGCCAACCAACTGTATAGGTGGGGAAAGGACAAACAATTACGGCTGTGTGCTACAGAAAGCGAATATTACGTCATCCTAGATCAAGCACACTTGGGACAAACCGGAGGACACTTCTCGGTTGATAAAATGGCAAAGCTAGTGCTACACTCAGGCATATGGTGGCCGACCCTGTTCATGGATGCAACCACATATGTCAAACGACGCGATGAATGTCAACGCACTGATAGCCATTTTTCGGCTCTTCGTAATTGCCATAGTGAGTTAACCCACCTACTAAAATCATCCAAACACTGTGGCTATCCCTACCATTTCACTGTATATAGGTGTGTGTGAGTTAGGGGACTTTTCCCATATCTTCTTAAAAACCCTTAATTAGCTAGTCACTGGGCTAGTTGAGCCAAAAAAATAAAAAATATAAGTATAGTATGGCCCATTTGTGTGTAAATATTTCATTGTATATAGGGCCTAAATAAAAGGATTTTTCATAATTATTTTGGTATTTATTTAAATATTTCTACCTATGGTGTGTTATTTATGCTATGTACATTGACTCACCATTAACATATTTTTTCTTACCATTTTGCATACTCTTTATTCCATATAAAAATAATTTCATGCAAGCTTCTCTTATTTTTGGTGTAACTCCATCCTAACAAAAATCCAAAAAAACTAGTTCTATTTATGTGTATATTTTTTCACTATTGTGATTTTTTCCTTCCTACCTCTATTCTTTATTACTCTCATAAATTAGACCACAAAAAATATTCATCTTTTTATGGTAGACTTATAATGAGAGAGATTTATTTTGACCCCTTTATATTTTTTCCATCTATATTATTTATATTTGACATGTACATATTTTTTTAGACCCCTCAATATTTGATTTTTTTAGTTGTATTATTCATTTATATCATGATCTCAACAATATCTTCAATTATAGACCTACCAAATAAGGTCAAGGGTATGTGGAATGCATGCATGCACCATGGGGAGCTCACTCTTGGAGGTATTCAAAAGAATCATTCAAAGAAGGATCTCACAAGGACTTTGTGCAGTGGAAAAAACAGTCGATTTTGCTGAATTTTTAAAGATCACATGCTCCCCGAATTTGAAAAGGTGATACAAACAAAAGTTGTAGCTCGTGAGCTGAACTTTCACCTAAATTTTGTTCATATTTTTTTGAGCTACGAGCTGTGAGCTATGATTTTATTGGTGGACCCCAGTTTGCCCATGCTATGCAGCCACACTCCCTCTTCCACTTTATCATTTTCCTCTTTCACACACACTCCTCCCTCTCCTTCCCACTCCCAAACCTGCAACTCCCATGTACTAATTCACCCTCTTCACCATTGCCACATCTCTCACACCTCCATAGCCTTCATCCTCCATTTCTACACCCTATGTGTCCCCCTTTCTCTCTACATATCTGTCCATATTACCATACTCTCTTCAACTTTGTAAAGAACTTCAAAAACTCAACAAAAATCCAAAGATAACCTCTGCAAATGAAGGCTTTATCATGAATTTTCCAAGGTTTGAAGATAACATAGCTTCATCGACACGCGTTACTTCGCCATGCTGACCGCTTCTTCTACCGATGCTGTAAAGAGGTGAATGTCAACTTCTCCAAGCTTCAACCTTGCTTTACAAGCTTATCCCTTCTCTAACTTTTCTCATCATATATATCACCATTTGGTGAATGATTTTGTAAATATTTTTTAGTGATAATTACTAACTACTAACCACTAACCTTATTGTAAAATACACCCTCTACTAGAGTAGGCCCTCCCAAATTATTCACTCAATCCCTCTCCTTTCATCCTCAATAATTATCTTCCCTTGAGCCCACATCCATGTGACTCAAAGGACAAGAGAGACCCACCCTCATTAAAAAAATAAAAATATGTATAATGTTTTACTCCTTCAAATAAACTTGATTAGGCCTAATCCAAATCGGGGCTTCTAAAACCTATAAATAGAGCCCTTCTCTCCCTTGTAAATCAACACATGATCACACTACACCACACCATTCTCAACACATAACACACCACTCTTCAAGCCTAGTTGTGTAGAGTGTGTGCATTGTGAGTGCTCTATTCCATCATTACACATAGGTGCATGGAGAAGCTTGAAGTTAGTTATGCCATCTAGAGGAGTGGACTGTATGCCATACTCTTCACCACACTTGTAGCCTACTCTTGTGCATAAATAAGATTTATAGTTTTGGGTGCAATTGTATGCTGCAACTACGACTCTTCTCTCCAAATTGACTTGATAAGTTGGCTCATCAGGTGGTTGAAGGTATATTGTCCTTGAAGTTTGTTGTGCCATTTCATGCTTGGTGGTTTGAGGACTTGTTGAATTGTTTGCCTAAAAGGTCAATTGTAAGAGGGTGCTCGATGAGAGGGCTCCCGTGACCCTAAGACAATTTGTGTATTGGCAACAAGGTCAAGTTTTGTGTTGTCTCTCTATTTCTCATCAAGCTTTGTGTGCATCTAGTCTTTAAGGCTAAGACTGAGTTGCTCAAGTTGATTTGTGCTCTTTACCTCTCTCTAGCGTGGTGAATGTTTGTGTTTGGTGTGTGTGGCTATCTTGCATTCCCCTCTCTTTGTGCGTTTGAGTACAAGGAGATATCACGTGCGTCCTAGTTCGCATCTACAACTAGGTGGTGCCCCTTTTCTTGTTTGGTTTCTGGCTGTGGCTCATTGTTGTCTCTGATTGTGCTTGCCCCAACCCCAATTGAGCAGCACGGGAGCCTTGAAGGGTGTTTAGAGGCCGCTCTTCTTGTTGCTCGCCCAGGACCGCCTCAGCACAAAACCACCCCTGAGGAGAGATGAAATGCCACTGAGGCCGATGATGGGAGTACATGATTTTTCCAAATGGGGCATTGACTTCATTGGTCCCATTAACCCTCAAGGATACAAGACACACGCACAATACATCATCGTAGCAACAGATTACATGACGAAGTTGGTGGAAGCAAAGCAACCCAAAAAAATGATGCAAGGACTACAACTCAGTTCCTTTTTAAAAATATCTTTACGTGGTATGGACTACCAATCAAAATAGTAAGCTATAGAGGAACACACTTTGTGAACAACGTCATTGAGACGCTCCTTGACAAATTCATGGTGGTCCATCGAAAGTCATCACCATATCATCCCGCAAGCCAACGGACAGGCAGAGAGTACCAACAAAATCCTATGCACAATGCTCACCAAAATAGTCAGTGACTCAAGAAATGATTGGGATCAAAAGGTACACACTACCTTATGGGCTTACCGCCTAACTTTTAAAACCTCCATTGGAATAACTCCCTTTAACCTGGTATTCAAAATTAATGTGATACTACCATTGGAATTCCTAGTCAAATCCCTTAGAGTGGCAACACAATTAGGATGGATGGGCCATGAGCTATCGGAGAGACTAGACACCCTAGAACAACTCTATGAAACTAAACTTAAAGCGATAGCTCGGATATATGCTCAGAAAAAGAAAATGAAATCTTTTTATGATCAACACGTGATTGGTAAGGAGTTCTAGATAGGGGATTACATTCTCATGTACACCCTGAAACAACACTCCAAAAAACTCAAAAAGCGAGGAATGGGGCCTTTTGTGATCCATGATATATCGCAAAGTGGTGCCATTAAGGCTTGCAACATTGGCAGGAGAGGCGATGCCTAATTGGACGAGTGGTTGTTGCAGGTTAAAGAAATATCTTTTTCCGCTGACACCAGACGAGCTCGCAACACTCCATGCTTCAGCTCAACGGAGATGTCAAGCACAAGACATTCGGGAACAAGCACAGCAGGAGGCCAAACTCAGAATATTGAACCAAAGGAAAAAAGCAAACTTCCAGAGGAAAGAACAACAGGATGTGGCTGTTCAGGATGCTCCGATAGCATCCATACAAACGACAACTACATGGTTAGGAGGGATGGATCTACGCATTCAGTTACAACTTATCAACGACGGCACCAAAAGAGCGTTAGTGGACACAGGGGCCAAGGCTAATGTGGTTAACTACTCCACTTTTAGAAAAATCACACAGGAACCTCTAATGCCCAACACTATGGGGTTCAAGGTCGCAAACAGAGGTACTATGGACAGTCTAGGCCACATAAACTTGCAAATAAAAATTGATGGAACGATTTATCCACATCAATCTCATGTGGTCAAAAATCATCATCTAAACGAAGCAGTTATTCTGGGAGTTCCGTGGATGCGCACTTATCAAGCCACATCAAACTGGCAAAACAACACTTTACGCATCGAACATAAGGGCCAATCTTTAGCCACACCATTCGTACAAACGGACTATGAATGGGAACCTCTACCTTCTCTACATGTGGCAGCTCAACGATCATCCACCAGCATGGTCGCAAAAATATGGGTTAATAAATCAATCATGGAAACCAACCCTAGGCAGTTGTGGATACCTAAACACCAAATCAATACACGTAAACCTACATTGCCTACAAAAAAATTAAACCATCACGAATTGCCCACCGCTGTTGTCAAACGGCCTAAACCGAAGGACCACTCTCTTTGACATCCAACCACACTCAAATGGGTATGGCAACCAAAACAACATCGCCTTCACGATGCCTCTCATAGTGGATCCATACCTAAGAAATTTCGATGGCAACCCAAAAAATTCCAACAATCGACCCCATCGGTAGCGTAAAAACTCTTGCAGGTCACAGTCAAACATAGAGCACGCCTTCTACAACTACTATTGTTCGGACCATGCAGCTTCCAAGGAACCTCGCCACCATTAGCCACTGAGCATATTTTTCAACACCTATCTCTTGCACAACAATTTGTTTTACCATGCATATCCTCCATGAGCATCAAAGAGCCACACTATACGGCTATGCATAGACACGTGCTTTATTCCCATGCACTCTGACACATGCTGGTCGCGGACGACTCACTCTCGGAAGGGGGAAATGTAGTTGGAGTACCATTTGTATATACCATTATTATCATCCTACTTCTTTTCTCTTCGTTTCGTTTCCTTTTCTTCCCCGTTTCTTAAAAAAACACAAGTTTTTCAGAGCCTGACAGACTCTTAGTTGGCATAATCATGAGCCATACCGTCACCATCTAATACCGGCATAAGAGTATGTATATAAGGGAGGTGACACTAATTCTGGCTAATTTTTGGCCGACTAATAATCATTGTAAATAATTTTCTTTTACAAAAAAACAAAAAGTGATAGGTAATCAACAAAAAATTGATAAGTCGAGCAAGAAAAGTCAGAATTGACTTTTGAAAGCAAACGCCGAAACTTCAAAGCAAGGACTTCAAACAAGGCAGATATGGAAAAATTCAACACAAGATGAATTTTGAGCCAACTTTTGAAGGATCAAAACTATAGATCGAATGTCATTTGTAAACCGAGTGTCAGAATGACGAACGGTTCGAACCGCAAGTGATGAGCCCAACAAGATATTAGCAATGAAGGTAAGTATAAATGGGGCATTCCAGGAAGACTGGGATCATATAGTCAAAAAAGGGCTACAAAAGCCCATTTTCATTCAGAGAGAGAGAGAGAGAGAGAGAGAGAGAGAGAGAGAGAGAGAGAGAGAGAGAGAGAGAGAGAGAGAGAGAGAGAGCCACAAGGGCATAGAGTTTTTGGAATTGCTTATGCCTGCTGCGACCACCTTGGTGGATCTCACTACACCAAATTTGATAGGTATGATCATTAACCTTGCAAGAGCATGTGTGTGTAACCCATACTGCATCAACAGTACCAAAACAACAAATCAAACTAGTACAAGGTCACAAAATTGACAAACTAACAGGGCCAAGGAGGGAGTCCAAAACCCATCAAAAACAAGGAAAAGTTCATCAGTAGACCCCAACTACCTGGCAGAATCCTCCAAGATAAAAACAGTAGGAGAAGGTGTTGGAACATGGATCATGATCCATGTTCCCAAAACCCTAAAATCAGGGAAACTTCTACAGAAGAAACAATGGAAGCTCAGGAACAAAACCCTATGACTATTTTTGCAAAAAGCTTCCCAACATGGATCGCAATCCATGTACCTTTTTTGTCAAAATCAGGATAAAAGTGGCTCACTAGCTGGACAATGAACAAATAGTACTGGGGTTACAAAATAATCACAAGAAGTGCTCTACAAATCATCAAGTCCACCTGGATTTCTACTTTCAGTTTGTAAATGTTCTTTTGGTCAAACTCTCCTTGAAGCCTATCAACAAGCAAATGTAACCTAAGAATGGTGATGGGATCAAAACCAAGGAAAAGTTTACTTGCAAAAAATGGTGAAACTTGCAGGATTTAGTTTGCCTTCTCAAAAGAATTCAATGTCTAGGGAAAATTGCCAAGGAACCAAGCAAAGCTATGAACTACAGACCTCTATCATCAGAAATCAAAGCAAGAAGAGATTTCAGGCAAAACATGACTCCAAAAGTGGTTGCCAGAAATAGATTTGGTCAAAACGAAAAAAATATGGCCATAAACAAAAAAATGGGGCAAACTATGGAAAAACATGTCCAAACTTGCAAAAATATCACCAGTGTACTAGGAAAACCCATAGGAACCAATGTGCACAAGAACTGTGTTCAAATACTTCCCAACACGGATCACGATCCAGGTACCTTTTTGGCCAAAATAAGTAAAACCCATGCCATCTGATTCAGTATGCTCAAGGAAGCCAAGCCATGAAGTTTCAAGCCATTTGAATCCCAAAAATCCACTTCCAAAAGCCAAAATCTCTGAATCTGTACAGGATTTTCAAAATTTAGCCCAAGTATCAAACCATTGATCCAAATCCCAAATTTTTTGGACCAAGTCATAATCAAGATGAACCCTACCAAATGGTATCAACAGATTTCCAAAATATTGCCCAACATGGATCGCGATCCATGTACCTCCAGTTCTAAATCCAGAGAAAATTGCTCAGTAGCATCCCTTAATGCCTAGGGACAACTTCCCAAAGTTAGAATTTTCAAATGCTTCCCAACATGGATCGCGATCCATGTTTCTTTTTGCCAAAGTCTATCTGTTTCATTACAGTTTTGTGCCTATAGTAATCCTAGGTGCACTGGTGAAATTTGGTCAAATTTGGAGTAGTTTTGACAGAGTTAAGCTCACTTTTTTATTTTATGGTCAAGTTTACACTTTCCGACAATTTTGATCAATGGCTAAAACCTGATTTCACTTGAAAATTGGCAACAGGATTCCTCGAAGGAAAGCACAGAGGGACTTGACTGTGGCACCCTATGAGATAACCTATATCTCATCAAATGAGAAAGCTCACCTCACCGAACAAGTACTTGAAGCAATTTTGGCAAACATTTTCATCGGAAGGTTCCAAGCTACAGATAAAGAAATTGTAAAGACCACCATCTTAAACCCGGGAAATGTGGACTTTGCACCAGAAACCAGAAGTGCAAGCAGGGGTCAGGTGCCTATAGCTCGACAATTTCTTAAGATTGCCTCCTTGGGGAATAGATTTCAGAGGAGCTCACGAGCTCATAAGTACAATTTAGTACAATGGGGAAGCAACTCTGACAGACAAGGATGGGACAATTGTTAAGGTAAAAATTACAGCTGAAATCATCAATGAAGCCCTCCATCTGTCATAGGGAACGCACAATCTCTTGCAACGAAGGAAATCCACAATGACAAAGCCTTTTTGAAGCAACGCGGCCACAAGCTGACATATCAAGACTTGATATACTCAGAAATGGAACTACCATTGCGTCTTATATCACAGCATTTCAAGGTGTAGAAGCCACCTAGATATATTGAACCCTTGTTGCATATGGCAGTGGTGATGGCGATGGGTTTGGCTGAAGGCAGGGTGGTCAGTTGCGAATTTGGCAACTACTTCTTGACACAATTGTGGAAGCAAACCTAAAGGACGGTCAAAGAAATACAGCTTACATGAACGGAGGACCCATGCTCACATGACTGGCCTATCAAGCATTGGGCATGATCGACAATCTACCACTTGCCCAAGCGCAGATAGACCTAATCCACAGGTCCAAAAGAGTTGTGAGACCAGTGGCAGGACTTTCTATAAGGCCGAATTCTGGAGTCAAACAAACTAGGAAAAGTGCACCTCTAAGGGATTCTGACAGTGAGAAAATAGAGTTGGATGCTCGGAGTAGCCAGGAAGAGGGATCCCACCCACGAGATACTCCTTCTAAGTACGAGTCTTTGGAGGAAGAGAAGGAAAGCCCCTACACCCTGGGATATACTCGGTTCAAGAAAAAGGCTACACATTTGGCAGAAGCTATCCCCATCACTCATGCCAGGAGGAAAATGGAAGAGGCTCAGGAAGTGAGGGAAAAGATCCACCAACAAAAGAAAGAACAGCAGCAAACCCAAGAAACAGAAGCGGATGACGAGAAAGAAGATGATGAAGTCGAGAATGCTCCGCTGATAGTGGCAGGCAAATAGAGGCCTTGTAAAGGATCAAGCAACAAAAGAGGAAGGATGCTGAAGAGAGATGGGAAATTGCAAGTGCCATACGACAACGAATTCACAATGAGCTCAAGCAAAAGATGGAGCAGAGGCAACAAGAAGAATCAAAGAAGCAACACGTTGATGATATAGAATCATCTGATGAATCTAAAAAGAGTAAAAAGTAGAAAAGTCTCTTGCAAGGAGAAAGACAACACGAGACACAGGAACAACAAGATCAAGACCTCGGTTCTCCCAAGGATCCTGAGACAATTTCAGAGAGGTCAGAACAAGAGAAAGGAGAAAGTGTAGGACAATTGGAGCAAAGGGTCGACGAAAAGCAGATGGAGCAATGGATGGATCAACAAACAGAATCACATACAAAGCTTGCCAAAACCTCTAATGCAATAGAATGTCTAACAAAAAAAGAAAAGCAAGATGATGTGGCTGAGCAATCAAATAAGAGCCAAAAAGACCAGCATGGGCCAAGAACGCAACGTACACAAGCGGCCATAAAAGAAGGAGCGGAGATAGTTAGCTCATTTGGCATTGACGGTCACCTAAGCAGATCAAACTGCAATTCCAATGTCAAAGAGCTCTTTACAACCTCAAGGAGCTGGAATTAGAAGATAACAAAAAGGAGGTATCTAGAGAAACAACAACAAAATCCTCGCAGTTGAAGCAACAAATAGAGGCACTACAGAACGCACAAGTCCAGGTGCAATCGGAATTGCAGAGAGAACGAGAAAATGCAACTTACTATTATAAAGAAGTGCAACAATTCAATGAGGCAAACTCCGCATTACAGATCGAACAGCAACGCCTTGAGGAGGATATAACCAAAGAAAAGGAACAGAATGAGAAGCTACAAAGCTCATATGTAGTGGTTAGCAGGTCTCTCACTCAGCTCCTGGCCATACAAGAGACACCCTCCTCTTCGACTATGACTGCAGGCTCTACTTCCTTGAGCCAGGAAATCAAAGAGTTAAAGGAGGCCCTAAAGCAAGAAAAATATGACAGACAGATCATGACAGCAGGTCATAGGGCCCTACAACAGGCCTAGGATGAGGAAATTGAAGACTTAAGAAAGCAACTGGCCTAGGCAAGAAAGGAAGTAGAGGCTCTGAAAGAAAATCAAACAAAGCATCAGCAGGACCGAGGAGAATTTGAGCAGGGTGAAGGATTCGAACAATCTGCGTTCGAAACTCAACAAACAGAAATGCCCACTACGAGCACTAGAAAAGGCACGCAAGAATCTACAGATCCAGCCATGACATCCACCTCGGAGTTGGTAAAAGATGAAATTCAGCACTGGATCTCAGAAGTCAAATACCCCTAACACAAGGCATATATGCAATATGAAATTCAGCACTGAATCTACAGATCCAGCCATGACATCCACCTCAGAGTTGGTAAAAGATGAAATTCAGCACTGGATCTCAGAAGTCAAATACCCCTCACACAAGGCATATATGCAATATGAACTAAAAGTGCTAGAATCGGTTGCCCTCCTCATGATCACCCAGATCAGGTTGCAAAAGATCATGGGCACGAAATGATCGCACTATCGTTGATGCGGCAAGAAGTTCAATTATGGTAGCAAAAGATGCTCCCAAAAATTGAACCAAATAGTAGAGGGGACTATAGAGAGGTTCCAATTATAGCCCTTCATATTGAAACCATCCTTGACAATCAACCTCTCTGGAGAAAAAAATGGTTCCATCAACGACCAGCTGACGAAACCTATTACAGGAACGCCCCCCAACATCTCTGAGGATCGACCCCACTTACTGTCCCATCAACAGACGAAGATTCTAAGACAGTTTTACAGTTGGAAAAGCAAAATACCTGCAGTGTTGAACTACCCGATAATTACCAAGCCGCTCAATAACAACACCCCATCAGAGCATTACATGGTGCAAACTTTGAAAGGAGTAATCAACATGATGAAAGAGATCCCAGACCTTGCTTGTTAGATGCTGGTAAAGATTGCCAAAATGCTTATCACGTACATTACAGCTTTCAGAGACATTGAAGCAGTAGAGCATCCATGGCAGGTGTTTGTCGAGGGAACGCGGGGTATTTGCTGGAATATGGAGACCAAAATCCCCAGCAGAAATGTTATCATGGGATTATATGCAAGAGTCATGTTTCTGACATCTCATTACATGCAGACCTTCGAAGAAGCTTTCATGACAGGTTTCTTCAAAGTGGACTCTTCCATATTCAATCCAATGACGAAAGATCTACCAGACCGCTATATTGACCACCAAAGTACAATCAGCAATAATCCCTTCAGAGAGCTGGCAACCAAAGTCGAGATTGAAGCCAAAGCTCAGAAGCTTAGAAATCTCACTGCAACGCTCCAAATAAGGCACTAATGTGAACTCCCTCAGATGAAACTTACACGAGGGCGTGCAATGAATAGGAAGGGAGGAATGTTTGGTGGATACGGGTGGATACGGGTGCATACAAGCGTATGCACACCAAACCCGGTGAACACTCTTTTTTTTTGGAAAAACCCTGTAATTCAGCCTAAGACGAGGAATATGCAAGGATGAATTCACGCTTTCCAAGTGGAAAGGGGAAACTACTTAACATGGATATGAATATATCCCGAGTGGTCAGTAACTTTTGTATTCTCAATGCAAAGATTATGACGAAGTGGGTGGACTTGTGGACAGTGGCAAAGTCAAGGTGTTTGCAAGAGAGGGAAGCATGGAAACAAGCACATGGAGGAAGGAGGGCACCCCCAATCACACCTTGCATGTTTCCCAGATCTCATTAGTGCAGAGTGGATTTATGAGAGAATGCTTGAGGCAAAAGTGCGCAGAGAAGACATCACCTACAAAGAATGGGAGTATGCACGAGGCTGCGTACCAAAGGTATAATACTCATATACCTAAACCATATTGTAACGCTATTTCTTGAGATTATCTTTAATATGTATTTGATAAATTAATATAGTTTTCTAATTTTTAGTGCCTTTCCTTTAACTCTATGTGGTCAAAGGGTCGTCACTTTCGTACGCTCCACATTGACGAGCATAGAATCATGGGCAACTTTGACACAGACAGTGATGAAGCCAGGTACTGTGGAACTATTGAAAGGATACTAAAGGTTAATTTTAGAACCTTTCATACCTTCATCTTTGACTGCAAGTGGTTTGCAAATGTGTCTAGACGACATGAGAATGGCCTCTACATGGTGGACTCTAGTGTGTATGACACAGGGAGGTATGACAATTTAGTTTTACCGTGCAATTGTGAGCAAGTGAGTGACATGTACCTTTTTTATTCTTATTTTCTTGTAGCGTTAGTTATACCAATGTTACTCACTTTGAGATTCTATTTTATAGGTCATCTATATCCTAGTAATCCACCAACCAAAACTATGGTTCGTAATCCCCATAACACCTTGAGGGAGAACCATTTTTTCCACTAATGAAGTGGACACTATCTTTGACCCTCTTCCACCTCCGACTTTGGATGAGGTGGAAACAGAGGAGAGGGAGGTCGATGAATCAAGTCCGGCGGCAGAGCAAGTATTAGCAAGGATGATTGTCATGATCATGAAGATGATGAGATGGAGAACGACGAACTATAAGATGATAAAGGAAATGCATCCACAAATGAAAATTTCGTTACTCTCTTTATTGATTTAGGAGCCATGGGCTTAGAATTTGACGATGCCTCATGTAGAGATCTTTTGGAAGATGATTCATAAACATTCTGCAGTTATGAAGTTTTTTGGTCTCATGTAATCCATTCATCTCTCTCTCCCTCCTCTTCCTCTCTTTAGATTTGGGAATATGTTCAATTACGTTAATCAATTGACAGTGATTATTTTAGGTGGAACCAAGTGTAATCTTATATCCCCCCCTCCTCCTCACCCCCTCTTTCTCTCTCTCTCTCTCTCTCTCTCTCTCTCTCTCTCTCTCTCTCTCTCTCTCTCTCTATCTCTCTTTCTCTTCTTTTCTAAATTTGAAAATTTTGTACAATATTCTTTAATTTTTATTAAGAGCAGGAAAACACCACTATTTGAAGGGGGGAGGGGGGGTTAAGCCAGAATTTAGAAGTTTAGGCGCTAAATTTGGTTGTCAAATATAACAGCGGTAGTTTACGCGGTGAGGCGGTCCGGGGCGGGCAACAAGAGAGGCGACCTCTAAACACCCCTCAAGGCTCCCGTGCTGCTCAATTGGGGCTGGGGCAACCACAAGCACAACACAACAACAAACCCACAGCCAAACCCAAACAAGATAGGGGCACCACCTAGTTATGGTATGTGAACTAGGATGCAAGAGAGATTTTGGCACAACCAAGAAGATGCACCACACAACACACACAAACAACCTCACACCAAGACACACACAAACTGGACCAGAGAGAGCTAGAGCAAAGGGAAGAGAGAAAGAAAAGGATCTTGCGTAATACCTTATTTGTGACTTGCAAATGGAGATGGTTCGTTATGATGCTATTGTAGAACTTGTATAAAACTCACTCAATGCTTAGTGATTGCTAAACATTGCCAAAACACACACACACTGTCTTAGGGTGTGGGAGACCTCTCACCACAATACCCTCTTACAATGGACACAAAACTGGCAATGAAAAACACACTAAAACACTTTCTAAAATCAAGATCAACTGATAAAAACTCAAAATACACAAGTCACCTTGAATTCACCAAACCGTATTGCACAAATGGAAGGACGAAGATTTGAACGTCGAATCACGCCTTTGAATGCACCAAACCTCAATTTATTGATGATAAAGGAGCATATACAATAGTGGTTTTGAGATTTGTGAAACTCACGCTCTCTCACTTGCAATGTGTAGCTTGAAAGCTTCTCTCACACCAAGAGTGAAGCTCACAAGTGGTTGCTACACCTAAGTCTCTCCTCGCGCATAGAGTGTTGGGGTGCTATGTGAGATGTTGGAGGTTGTTTTACAAGAAGGAGAGGGGCCTATTTATAGTTTGGAGACCCCTCATTAAGATTATTGGAAATCTTAATTTACAAACTAACAAATCAGGATTATGATTTTTTTGAATATCAAAACATTGCGGGCCTTCTTTGTCTGCTTGAGTCATGGGTGTGGGCTCAAAAGAAAGCATTATTGATGGTAGATAAGGTGAAAGTAAGTTTTAAAGAAGGGGAGAGAGAGAGAGAGTTACTATACATGTCTTGAGGTGAGGTGTCTTTTATGGTTAGATCAATGCTATTTTGTGTTAGTATGTTAGTCGTTAGTAATCACTAGAAAGTTAATGTTACATTTACAATGGGTAGAGTGAGTTGATTTGATGAAGGAAGAGGGGTGAATTAAAAGAGAATCATTGAGATGGTGAAGCTTTGAAGAAGCTTGAACTCACCCTTGTGTAGATTGTGGAAAAAATGACCGCTTGTCTTCTTCTTCTTCTTCGCTTCTTTACGCCGCCGCCACGGTTGACCACCACGATGAAAAGAGGATTTGTTGATGAAAAATCCCCAATTTGCAGAAGTTATCATGGTTAAGATGCTGAATTTTAGATATTTTAGGAGAGGTAAATGAAATTGTAACATAGAAGCAATAGAGAGAGACATGGAGAGGGTGTATGTATGTAGAGGTTCATAAAAGAACTATAGGGATGAGAGAGAAGGGTAATGGTGGAGAGGGTGGGAGAAGCCATGGAAGGTGCAGGTTTGAGTGAGGGATTGAGAGAAATGTGTGTGTGTGTGTGTGTGTAGAAGTGTGGAAAGAGGTGAGAGAAGACTATGGGCTACTTGTGAGAAAAGTGGGCAGACTGGGGTCCACTCAAAAAATCATAGCTCACCGTTGGTAGCTCCGAAAATCATGAAAAAATTTGAGGTGATTATTCAAAGCGTGGGCTACATTTTCTCTTTTGACCACCGCTCCAAATTCGGAGTGGAGATAGGTGCCGAAATTCTCACCAAAAAGCCTGTTTTTTATGCCTGCAAAAGTCTTTTAGTGGCCCCCTCCTTTGTTGAATTTGTACAATGCATCCAAGAGTGAGCCCCTCCTTTGTCATATTATAATACAAAGCATTCAAGTTTCCCTTGACCCATGCATGGAGGAGGATTATTGGTGAAATAAGAAATATATACATGGTGGGACTAGTGTATGGACTATTCATGGACTTTAGCTCAATGAGCACATGGTGTTAGAATAATGAGTAAAAATAATAATAAAAATATGGAGGAGTTATGGATATGGAAAGATATTGGAATCATATGATATGGTCCCTCCTTGAATTATTTTGGGTGAAAGAGAAAAAGGTATGCAAGTAAATAATATAATAAAAGTAACCAATGAGTAGAAATCAATTTTTTGTTTTCACGAGGGTGAGGGTGAAAATGTGGGAGTGATTTGTATAAAGAAAAAATATGAGGTTAGAGTATGTACATATTGGCAAAAAATATAATTATGGTGTAAGAGGATGAAAGAAGGTGTACATAGGTTTAATAAAACACACACCTAAGTAGAAATATTTAAATAAAATACCAAAATAATTATAAAAAATCCCTATATTTAGGCCATATATACAATGAAATATTTACACACAAAGAGGCCATAATATACTTTTATTTTTTTATTTTTTTAATTTTTTTTGGCTCACCTAGCCCAGTGACTAGCTAGCTGAGGGTTTTTAAGAAGATATGGGAAAAGCCCCCTAACTCACACACGCCTATGTACAGTGAAATGTCAGGGATAGCCATAGCGTTTGGGTTTATTTGGTAGGGTGGAGTAACTTAGTATGGCAATTATGGAGAGCCGAAAAACGGCTATCAGCGGTAATAACAGCGATAATAAATGTGGTAATAATAGCGGAAAAAGTCACGATAATATTTTAAACACAAAAAACCCTGGCCCTCCTCTCTCTTGTTTCTCTACTTGAATTTGCACCTTCTGTCTACAAAACACGGTAAAACAGTGCGGTAAACACTTGGTTCTTTTCATAGTGATGGCTTGACACATGAGGTGAAAGGAGTTGTTCACAAAAGAGATGAAAAGAAACCTCGCATCCCAATAGGTTTAAAACAATGGTCCCATTGTCCATCTTTACCACTATGTTTGTAGTCCTAAGGTAAGGTCTCCTCTAGATTCCCAACAATTTTCAGTTACAATACTAATCCCAACACCACCGTCAAGGATTTCCTTCATCGTTAATCCTTCGGTAGAGATTGGTAGGGTCGCATTGGATTCATCGCCTTTAAAGTACTGTCCCAACTTGTTAACAGGTATTTCAAAAACAGAGTTATTATCTAGGTTGGGTTGTGGATATAAGGTTTCCTCCTCTATTGGCACTTCATTAGACCTATCTATCAATGAAAATTGTGGCAACCCAACGTTCAAATCTCCATCGAGGAAAGCTCAAACAACTAGAAATATCTTGGGGTCTCCATATAGTTTAGACATGATGGTTCTAACTTCTGAAGCCATGAAATCCATTTGGCAATATTTAACAAATTTTTTATGGGCTTCAATCCCTACATGGGGAAGATGGGATCTCCATTTCTTCAATAGGGTAAGGTAATCCGTCTGTAAACATCTCCAACAAGAAGGGAGTATACCCACTTTACAATGACTTAAAGCCACTTTCTTCTTGGATGATGATAGGTATGGCTATTGGCATATGGTCTTTATGAGATTGATTTTGTGTAGGAAACATTGTGTCTATAATTTTGACCTTTCTAGGTGTTGTTTCTAGCTTCCTTTGGGTCTCATCTACCAAACTCCTTAATTGCTTGACTCACTCGATCGCCTTTATAGGGTTTGGGTAAGTTCCAATCTTCTTCCTATGTTCAAAGGGTTGTCCATTGCGGCTCATCATGAATCCATCCCATAGGCAATATTAGAGTCTATATCTTCCTGACAGCCTTCCAAACAAGCACTAGATGGCTCTCAACCATATGATTCACATAGGTGCCTCTTGGATGTGGGGGTTGAAGTCCTAGCACTGAAGCTGGTATCGATGTAGCTTGAGGAACATTTTGGGCTCTAGGAATCATGTGTTGTTTAGTCCAAGGGTGAACTATTTTCCATCACACATTTGAACACTATACAATCCTTAGCTTGGTGACCATACCTACCACGTGCATTGAAACTCCCATTGAATTTTACTCTAAATGTAGGGCATTCACTAGTGATATATGGACCAAAGCAAATTGAGCACCATTGTTGTTCCCATGTTGGATACATATGATTGTTTTGTGAGTCAAGATTATCTCTAAGACTTTCTTGAATGGCCTTAGTGAGATCTTCTAAAGTTATCTTATATATATTTTTCTTTTTAACAATAGGCTTTATGGTCATTGGCTCATGCCATGATGCTTGCAAGCTAGTAGATTTAGGCTCAACAAGCGCTCTTTCTCCTTGAACCATTAAATTATCCTCTGATTGGATAGCATTAGTGGTGACTACATCCCAAGTGGTGATACCTCTAAAGACTAGGCCATTATAGATATCCTAATGTCGTACTCCCCTGTGAATCTATCGACCAATTGGTTATTATTGAAATGCTCATTTGGATTACAATGAGAATGCAAATACTTCAAGCGAGTAATAAAGTCTCTCAGTGACTCCCCATCCTCTCATTGGGCTTTTTGGAGCTGAGATGCTACACCCCAAAGCACTCCCTCTCGTATATACTCCTTTAGGAACAATCTGTAAAGAGTACGGTAAATCGTTTTATCTTCCATCCTTAAGGTCCTATACCAATCCCCTGCCTTCCCACTTAGAGTCAAGCTCAAAGATTTGTATTTATGCAGCTCATTGTGCTCTTCCAAGGAATCATATGCATGCTCAAATACCTGAATATGCTTTCTAGAATCCCAGTCCCCACTATATTTTTGTGTGATCTTGGCCACTTGTACTACCTTATTTATAACCTCTCATCCGGCGTGTTACGTATATTTTTAGCAATAGATCGACCGATAGCTTAAGGAATGTTGCCAAGTCACCAGAGTGAGAACATATAGTGAGGATATGCATTCGGTTAGGCATACGGGTGATCCTCAGGTCCCAAGCCGGGTATGATGTTGTGCCATGTGATGGCCCAAAGTCCATATGTGTGGCCCTAGGCATAGAAGACATAGTATATAACATTTTAATTACTAGTTGGTATGGCTCCACTAGAATGAGTACTCGGATATGGTGGTTATGGAGTGTAGGGTGTCAAAAAAATCGAGGGTCTGGGAGCTACATGGGTATGAGGACCCATAGGTATATATGATTGATGTACACTTGTAGGTATTATTGTGGGAATTGTGCTACTATGTAGTGGTGCTTTACTTGTGCATGAGGTCCAAGGTGTACTTTTTGGTGGGACATTCACAATATCCGTAGATTCTTCGAGGGAAAGATGAGCTGAATTTGGGAGTGTGAAACTATTGCTTGTGAGTTCAGAGGGTATTGAGACTCCAGGCAAAACAACATATGAAGGATCAATGGGACTCACTGAGGGAGTCTCCATTTGTGATAGGGTTGGTTGTTTGGCCTTTCCCATACCCAAGAATCTCATAGAACTCATTGAAGGAATGTTAATTCCTTGGTATTTCCTCCCTAATTGGATGACACCATGGATGAAATCACAGATTATCCGTTGATGTTTCTCTAAATTTGTGGCCCCAAATGTGGATTGTACCACCTCTAACCACCCCACACGGTATCTGCAGCGTGTGTACATGTCGGTCAGCGTCTCAACTTGTAGGGCATACTTTCAATTAAGTTGTGTGAGAATTATCCCCTCTAAGCTTGGCGTGCTAGAGGTTCCCCTTGAAGTGGAAGGATTATGGCTCCTCATCACCTGACCCTCCATGACTGCTATCTTGGGAGCACTCGATTTCTCGGCTGGCATGGTTATGTCATAGGGGTCTTTGCTTCCATGGCTTGACTTTGTTCTATCATTCATAAGTTATCAATTATCCTCTCCCTCGTTGCTTGCATATATCGTTCAATCTCTTGCAATTCGGCAAGACTCCTACCATCGAGAACCACAGGGGGTGATGGCTCAATAGGGTCGTTAATGAATGGAGTAGGTAGCATGTCAACATGGGCACTCTTAGGGAGTACAAGGTCTACATGAGAATTGAAAGGCGAATCTACCTCCCCATTGCCCTTGTTCACTTCAAGGCTCTGAACGGTCGGGTGGCTCAACTAAAGGTCTCTTTTATGTCGCTAAACCTGTGCCTTGGGGCAAAGGAATGCATGTCTTGACTTAAACTTTTAGGGTTTTGTGTAGGATATCCCTCCATGATGTCCTAGTCAAAGGAAGAGTCACTAGATGTGATATGAGGGTCTTGAGTTGCACTACCTTGGGTTCCAACCAAAGGTCCAAAACCTAACGTGGGTGGATAATGGGTTCTCATGCAATTCAAAGCACTCTTTAACGGACCGAACTCTATCACTCCTCTAGAGCGCAAATACATGTGAGGCGCGTATCCCAAAAGTGTTGATTGATGAGTACTCTAAGAGGTCTCTCCACTAGAGATTTTGGTCATTTTACTTGGTTTTGTTTGTTTGTTTGTTTGTGTTTTTACCTCTTGTTTATGTGCGTGAGATGGAATAATTCCTATGATAGCTCAAATCAAGCGTATCATTCAAAGGAAGTTGGTGTGCTTTACAAAACACAATTTGGCTACCAAAAACTCTCATGGCCCCCAAAATAGTCAAATTCTAGTTGGGCGTGTAGGCAAAGAAGGGGAAAGTCCAAGGAAGCTAGTGGAAGGAAAGGGTGAAACCTAAATCCACATGCTTCCTTTCGAGCTCTAGACTTGAGGTATATATATAGTATGAGGTACTCTATTCTTTCACTTGAAAGGAAGCTATGGAGGTCTCCTCTTCCTATATATATATATATATATATCAAAGACTGGGGCCGGGGCTAATGGGGCCTTTCTTTTTCAAACGCTCAAGGGCTAGCCATGGTCATTTTTTTTTTTCAATTCAAAAACTGTCTCGAAAGGAAGCTATGGAGGTCTCCTCTTCCTATATATATATATATATATATATCAAAGACTGGGGCCGGGGCTAATGGGGCCTTTCTTTTTCAAACGCTCAAGGGCTAGCCATGGTCATTTTTTTTTTTCAATTCAAAAACTGTCTCGGCATTTTAGCTTTTTTTTTCTTTTTTCCCTTTTTCTTTTTTTGTTTTGTTCTTTGATTCAAAGATTGCTAAAAATTGTGGAATTTCAAATTTTCAAAATTACAAAAATGCAAATTGACACAAATGCAATAGAAATTCAAATTCTCATAAATACAATACTTAGGCACATAGATCTAAACGAAAAATAGTTTTGACAAAAAATTTAAAAGGACAGATCCAATTTCAGTAGATTTACTTCGAGATCTGCAAAAACAACCACACACACACACACACTCTTCCATACGTTGGTATAGCCAAAGTGTGTCAACCGCAAAAGATGGCATGGGCTGCTATGTGTAGGCTAGTAGAAGCATGGCAAAGGGCTGGAGCAGCTATAAAGGTCATGGGCTGACAGGTAGCAGTGGAGATGTATGGCTGATGCGGTTTACATGCCAAGGACGTCTCCAAGAGGAGCTAATTCGAGGAACAAGGGAAGAAAGTGCGAGGTGTAGTCTTTGGATCTAGAAATGTAGAGCGGAGCAGGTTCAGATGTCTCAACAAACAGAGCTAGAGAGCCCAAGATATTGAGGTTTAAAGGTGTGGTGCATTGCATATTATTGTCGGGTTAGGGCAGATGGGGATAGGTAGCACAAGTGAATGGCAGTGTAGAGGCGCGTAGTGCTCAATTTATAGAGCCTACCTATCTTTTTAGATTGAAAATCAGAGCTACAAATTGCAGTTTATGGCCCGTTGAAGTTTTAGCGAGGGCTAGGTTGCTACCCACCTGACCAAATGGGGAGTCGTCCCATGTCGCATTTTTTGGGTTTCAACAAGGTTCGAGAGAGTGCTATGTAGTGTATGGAGCTACCAAGACTTGACGGCTTGGCAAACACAGCCCGGAGCAGGAAGTTACAGGAGTCAAAAAGTTGGGTGCATTTGCTCGGAATTGATTGCAGATGCAATTTGGCATTTTTACGGCCTCGGTTCGGGGGCTTGGGGAATCTTGAAGTGTAGGTAGAGCCGGGGGTTTCAACTCGACATAATGAAATTTTGGCCCGGCTTTGCGGCTTGGCGGTCCGACATGGAAATACTACAGAGGAGCATGAGGAAGAAGGTATCATATATATTTTTTCGAGAGTTTTATGGAGCTTTGGAAGACATCCCAAAAGGGGGAGGCTGGGAGGTACCTTGTGGCACTGAAAAGTGCCCATATGCGCAATCCCGTGCCAATCAAGTGGGGTATAAGAGCTACAACATGGAGCCCATTAAGGAGAGATAAGGAGAGAGAGCTCCCTGGTGCGTGAGGCTATGGCGGCCCGCTCGGGGTGCTGCACAGGGCGGCGATTTTGGCGGCGCGACAATGGCCGGCGGAGGCCGGTCAGATGGCAGGTGCTAGCATGGCATCGCACATTTGCTTCAAGTAAGATTCACACACGCCAACAAAATTTGAAGGCAAAGGGTGCCAGGAGCGATGTCGCTATTGCTCTTTTAGGGGAGGATCCAGCGGTGGTGCCAGTGGAGCAAGAAAAAGAGAAGGAGAGAAGTTCCGAAGCCACTCAAAGGGCCTATCCCACCACAAGCCAACCAAGTGAAAGAGAGAAATAAGTTGTTCAAGGGTGCTCCCAAAGGGCAGATGCAAAAGAGAACGGGTGGCCAAATTGGATAGAGAGGTGTACCATGCAAGAGTTACCAAAAAAATCAAATGTGACAAGTGGTAGCAATGCAAGAAAATTCTAAATGAAGCTAAAGTTCATTGCACAATTAGGATAGCTCCTTTTTTTGTTTTTTAGCCTTAGCCAAGCCCTATAAAAGGGAATAGAAGTGAATATTTATGGGCTTTTTTGCTAGAGAGAGTTGTTGAAGCATGTGTATTGGAAGCTTGCCATTGGAGCGGTAGATTGGGCTGTAATATTTCCTTATGAAATACTACTAGGACTTTGCCCCTCTTTTTTGCGTTGCTTCTCCCCATTCCCCTCCTTTTCTCTAGCTCTTTGTGTGCTTGTCAATGCTTGCGGGAGGGTATACCTGCAGCACGGTGGAGCTTGTTACAAAGAGAGCAAACTCGGGGTGTTTAGTGGGCCAGAAAGGGTGAGTTGAGCGGTGTAGGTGCATTGTTGTTGAGTGGTGTTTTTGTAGGGTAGGATATTGTTGTTTTGTGTGCAAAGGCGGGTGTATTAGTGAAAATTAGCCAGTTTGAAGGTGTTATTTGAGACACTAGGGGTGTTGTGGATACCCTGAGCTGTAGGGAGGCTTTGTGTTGTGTGCTGGGTGTGTTCCCCTTTCCATCTTCTGGTGCCCCACTAAGGAAAAAATTATTGCTCGTTGGTTTTTATCAAAGAAAGTTATTTCCATAGAGGAGAGATGGAAGCGCATAGTTACGGATCACTTTTCACCGAAAATGAAGATCCGGAGGAGTGGATGGCTGATTTCGTGTTGTATATGTTATTACTGCATATGCCAAATGAAGATAGCAAGATGCAAACGATCCGGTACTGATGCAAGGAAGGGCAAAGACATGGTTCTATGCCTTGGAAGGAGAGCCAAGTCTTATGTGACCGACGCTGTGGGCCCGTTTTCTGCATGATTTCATAAAGAGGTATCTCCTGTCGATCTGGACGCAAAGTTGAAGAATTTGAAGGAGGATGTGAACAAGGAGTTTGGTGTTTTCCTCGACCGTTTTGAGGAGTACGGGAGGGACTTTAAAGTGGCCATGCAATTGGCTAATGGTGGTCAGTACTTTAAATTTGGAAAAACTTATAGCTTGTTTCCACCCCAAAAGTTCGTGAAAAGGTGGATTTCAAGGGCCCAAAGAATTACAACGGGGCTGTTTCTATCGCACAGTCAAAGAGTCAAAAAATTAAAAACAAGATTGAGCAAGGTGTGTTGGGATAGTGGTGGTTCCCAATCTGACCTCAAGTCCAAGAGGAGAAGTTCAAGTGGAGAATAAGCCTAATCGAGGGGTAGCAACCGTTCCTCAACAATGGATACATATAGTTCAATATTTGTCTCAGAAAATGTAAGAGTTGCGTTTAAGTGTTACTGACAGAGGCCAACCAAGGAGAGGAAGACGCGGAGCTAGGCAATTGCATGGCAGATGTTACAATTGTGGAGAGGAGGGCCACTATGGTCCAGATTTCCCTCACCCTCCAAGAAAAAGGAGCGGTATGTATCCTCTGTTTGGTGAAGGCAGGGGTCAGGCGCAGTTCAATGGTCAAAGGGAGTAGCAAGCAATCAAAAACCAAGTACAGGCGACTCCATCAGGTAATGATGAAGTGCAAAGGGTTAATATTATTGGTGTTGACAGGCAGAAGGTTGATATTATGGCTAACAAAAGATCAAGAGGCAAAAGAGAGATTGAGACGGAACGTGAAACTAGAGCAAAGAAAGGAAAAGAGAAGGTGAACAAAGGTAGAGAGCAGCCAGAGTCAAGCAAGAGAAGTAAAAGATGAAGAATTACACAGAAGGATTTTCAATTGGGACACGGTAATCCAGAATACGATCTGGTAAGAGAGGTCCAAAATCAAAAAGCTAACATCCCTTTTGGGTAGCTGCTTGCAATAAACTCTAAATTAAGGAGGAAGTGGTCAACCAGTGTCAATATGAGGCTCGCTCGAGTAGGAGGAGATGTGCATGCATTACAGAATTTAGCCTTGATGGTGGGGAGTCCAACTGATGTGCTTCTAGTGGTAGTTGATGGTGGTGCCCACGTCTGTGTGATCATAGAGTCTGCTATGAGGGATATTGGTATTAAAGTTTTTTTCAGGTCCAATGTGCAAATAAGAATGGCTAACCATGCCAAAGCTCAGTGTTTAGGAGTGGCACAGAATGTGAAGGTAAAGGTCATGGGAATTGAATGCTTAATTGATTTTTTTGTCATGAACGCACGATAAAATGATTATCCAATTGTATTGGGGAGGCCATGGTTGTTAGCAATTGGGGCCAAGCAAGATTGGGAGAAGGGGGTATTTACCTTGCCGAATCGAGAAAATGGAGGGCCAATCGTGTTGGATCTAAAGACCAGCGAAAGCTGCTTTCATCCATCAGCTGGGGGTGATAACAAGGATTCTAGCACCAGTTACGAATATGAAACCGAGTTGACTTATGTTGAAGGGTCCACCAGTGTCGAAGAGGAAGAGAGGGATGAAGACCTATCGAAGCTGGATACAGACTTGTTCGGAGTCACCATAGATTCTGCCAGTCCAAGTAAAGGTATGCAAGCTCCTGTCTGTAGTCTTAAGATTAAAGAGGTGTACATCCTATCCCGACTTATTTGTGACGGAGAATAAAGATTTGAGAGGAGCTAAAGGAGTGGAGCATCGGATACTACTTAAAGACGGATGCAAGCCACAAGCACAGAAGCTAAGGAGGTTGGGGGATATTCAAAAGGAGGATCTATGGTAGGAGATCAACAAGTTTCTTGAGGAAGGTATTATATATCCAGTAAACCAGTCTGAGTTGTTTTCTTCTGTTGTCATCACTCCAAAAAAAAAAGGAAAATGATGGGTATGTGTAGACTATAAGCCCTTGAATGCTACCACCAAGCGAAATCACTATCCTCTGCCATTTCAGGATGAGATTCTAAACCAGGTTGCCGGGCATGAACATTATTCTTTCATGGATGGTTTTTCAAGGTATTTTCAGATTGGTATTGCTTTGAAGGATCAGCTAAAGACTACCTTCATCTCTCCATGGGGCTCTTTGCCTACCACAGGATGCCTTTTGGATTGGTGAATGCGTATGTTACATTTCAAGACCGGATGAACAAGGTGTTTGGGCCATACTTGGATAAATTCATCAGAGTTTTTATGGATGATATTGATTGTTATAGTTCCAGGGCAACATTTCTCCAAGCTGATGTTGTGATTTCAAAGGCTAGATGAAGAAGGAGGGTTTTTAAACACAAAGAAGTGCAAATTGGCTCAACCGAGGGCTCAAGTGTTGGGTCATGTGGTATCACAGAATGGAATAGAAGCACATCCAGAGAAGGTGAAGGAATTGGTTCTCATGGAGCCTTCCACTAGTGCGACAGGGTTGGCATCGTTTGTGCATATGTAACATTTAATGGCCTAAAATCTTATGTGTAGCGGAAATTAGCATGAATATAGTGGGCATTTCATTAGAATAGATTCCTAATGAGAATTACAAGAGTGCTTGGGTGGAGAGAGCAACAAAAAGCATAACACCTAGTTAGATAGCATCGACAATACTTTCAAAAGAGAGAGAGCAATTAAGCTATTGACAACAGTTGAGGACCGGATTTGCATGGAGCCGGTCCCCCCTCCAAAAGGCTTTGTATTATGGTTTCTCCCATCAAGAGAGACATTGTACAATACAATTCTTTGTGTTCCTTCAAGACTAGCTAGTGCAATGAAGATGGAAGCTTCATACACCAAGCAAAACACTTAATCAAACACAACTTGAATTATCCCCGTTCTCAGACCCAAGACCTCACACACCTTCGAAGATGGTGAGAGCTAGCAGGGTATGAGAGTAGATTGAGAGGAAAAAGAAGTATCTTACGAGAAAGATGTACATCTCCTCACATAATCACTCATATTAGCATAGCTTAGCTTAGTAATTAGCTTGGTAGAGAAGATGAGCATGCATTGAAGCTTGGCTCTTGGTTGGATTTGCATCCACATGCCAAGAGAGTGTTGATGTAGGCTTCTATCTCACAAGCTTGGAGTAGGTGATGAGCTCTCCATTAAAGCTTGGGAGGAGATAGAGTATTCTTCCTTCACACATGGTCAAGTGTGAGTGTGTGTGTGTCAATGCCAAGCAAAAATCAGCCCCCCCTCTCTCTTGGGCGAGCCCTAGCTGCTAAATAGGTCTGGCTTTTGCCTCATTGGACCTCCCCAGGTCAAGCCAATAGGAATTAAGCAGCATAAGTGATAGCCTTCTGACATGTGTCCCCCTTTCCCTTTTTGTGAGAGTTTCAGGTAATTAAATAATTAAACTAAACTCTCATTGGACCCCTTTGCCTCCTGGCCAATAGGAATCAGGCAAGCCATGGGGCTCCTGAATGCTCATTGGACCCCTTGGGAGACTGCCCAATAGTCTTCTAGGAGACTTAATTCTCATTGGTTTCTTTTATTAAATGTTTTTAAATTAATTAAACTAGATTTACTCTAGCTTAATTCTCATTGGTCCACTTCAAGGGTCTTCCAATAGGAATTGGGCACACCTTGTGGGCATCTGGCCTAGGGAGCTGACATGTGTCCCTCATTCCCTTTGTGTAAAGGGAGCCTGTGTGTGTGTGTGTGGCTTTCTCTCTCATCCCCTAGCTTTGGGGCTCGCCCCCTCCCATGTAGGGATGTGCAAAGACTTTTTAGGGCACACACTAAGCATCCAATTTTCCCTAGGGTTGACCTTTGGACACAACCTTTGAATTTTGGAACCTTAGCATTTTGGAAGTCTTAATGGGCTGAACCTTAGGGTCTTTTTGGCCCATTGTTTCACATGGCTCTTTTGCAGATGGCCCCCCCTTTGGATCCCTATTTTCCCTCCTTTGGATCCCTACTGTGGCCGGTCTGCTAGCTTAACCAATATTCTAGCTTTTTCTCCCTTGGCACTTCCCCACATTAAATGATCAGTTTAATATGAGAAAATCATTTAGGAGAATTAGATATTGATTATTATGACATTACCTCTCTCTTGAAATCATAGTCGTCCTCGACTATGGTGTAGAGAAGATAAAGCATATGCATGAGTCCTTTTCTTAGCGGGTAGAGGATCCCTATGTTACCCTACGACATCATTCCATAATGGATGACTAGTCCATTTGGCGCTTGAGAGCCTGAGGCTGCGGCAAGCATGTCTGCACATTAGTCCTATCAGTCTTCCATAGTAGAGTGACAAGCTCTACTTGGTGTTTGGGAGACGTCGTCTCTGCAAACTTGATCTAAGCATGCATACTACTTCATTTTTGTGCACAAATAAAGAAAAAGAGAGTCTTATAAGACAAAAGTTTTTGTTCATTTTTAACATTTTGTACATTTGCTTACTCTTGGGAAGCATTGTAAGCATTGTAAGCATTGACAAGGTTTAGGTTATCCTTTAATTGTATGCCTTGCATCCATCTAGCATCTTCAAAAGGATAATTCTTAAACTTAATAAGATATCGTCAGATAGTCTTACCGCCTCTTAATACCTTGTCTTCATGTCGGAGAATGGACTCGGGCTGCAGCACCTCCTCGTGGTCCTCGATCTCCGGTGGATCTTCAATAGTTGGTTCTTGAGGTGGCTCTCCTTTGTAAGGCTTTAATAGGCTCACATGAAAAGCATTGTGTATGAGCCAATGATTGGGCAACTTAAGTTGATAGGCCATCTCATTGATTGGCCTAAGAATCTGGAAGGGACCATAATACCTTTTTGCTAGTTTAGCATAGTACTTTTGGTGGCCCGTAGGATTCTTGCCCGTCGTGTGCCTTAATCGAGCCTTGGGAAACTTTAACAAGACCCAATCGTTTTCTTTAAAGGCTTGGGCTCTTCTGTGCTTGTCAGCAGCAGCCTTTTGCCTTTGCTGTGAGATAGAGATAGCATCCTTAATCTTTTGGAAAGATTGTTGTAGGTCTCGGCTATACTCATCTGCAGCGAAGATCTTCCCATGTACCTTAAGTAGCAAGGGACTTTTTGATCTTCCCTCAATTACCTCGAAAGGTGCTTTTCCTGTGGAAGTATGTACAGTGTTATTGTAAGCATACTCTACTAAGGGTAAGTACTTCTCCCATTGGGATCTTTGATCTACTTCCGTTACATAGGCTTTTAGTAGATCAAGAATGGTTAGGTTAGCTATTTCACTTTGGCCATCAGTTTGTGGATGATAGGCCGAAGAGAAGTTTAGCCTTGTTCCTAAATTCTCAAAGAGACCCTTCCAGAAATTACTGGTCATTCTAGGATCTCTATCCGACACTATGGACATTGGCAAGCCATGGTACTTGAAAATTTGTGAAATGAAGAGGGTTGCCATTTGATGGGCTTTGATAGTCTTTTTGACAGGTATAAAATGAGCTTGTTTACTGAACCTGTCTACTATCGTCCATATTCCCGTATTCCCATGGATAGACTTAGGCAATCCAAAGATAAAATCCATGGATATGCTCTCCCACGGTGAATTAGGGATTGGCAAGGGTTGAAGCAATCCAAGTTGCTTCCCTCTATCAAATTTTGTCTTTTGACATACCACACATTTGGAAACATACTCGTGTATGTTCACTTTCATGGTAGGCCAATAGAAATATGTTTCAATTCCCTTTAGGGTAGACTGAATCCCTCTATGCCCCGCATATGGGGGAGCATGAGATTCATACATTACTTTCTCACGTAGTGAGTTAGTAACGCATAGTCTATTGCCATAGAGAAGATAAACATCTTGTAAAGTAAATGGTTCTTCTTTCTTCCCTAATGCAAGGGCTGAAATCACATCTCTAAAATCGGGATCAATAGCATACTCATCTATCATTGAAGATAGATCATTGTGAGTTGCTATGGAAACCGCATTCACTCTCGGTCGTCTTGAGAGTGCATCGGCTACTTGATTATGCTTGCCAGCAATGTGAGCAATATGAAAATGAAATTGCGAAAGGAAATTTGCCCACCTCATTTGTTTGTCGGAAAGCTTGGTCTGCGTCATGAAGTACTTAAGACTTTGGTGATCCGTTCGCAGAATGAAAGGAGTCCCCAATAAATAGTGCTTCCATGAGTCTAAGGCATGTAGAACTGCAAGGAGTTCTTTTTCGTATATGCCTAGAGCTTGCTCAACAGGGTCGAGCCTTTGACTCTCATAGCCTATGGCGTGCCCTTCTTGGAGCAGAACAGCCCCAAGGCAATCACCACAAGCATCACATTGGACCTCAAATGGTTTTGAGAGATCCGGTAGTGTAAGCACAGGTTGAGAGATAAGCTTTTCTTTAAGCTTTTCGAAAGCATTGTTCTCTTTAGCAGACCACGTATACCTAACATTTTTCTTTGTTAGGTCATGTAATGGTCCCGCAATTTGTGAGAACTTTTCTATGAAGCGTCTATAGTATGCACACATACCTATAAAGCTTCTTAGTTCATGAAGATTCCTTGGTTTAGGCCATCCTTTTATTACCTCTAACTTGGATGGATCCATTTGGATTCCATCTTGAGAGATAATGTGACCCAAATATTGAATCTCTTGCAAGAAAAATTCACTTTTCTTTCGATTAACATAAAGTTTATTCTCTCTTAAAACTTGAAATATTACCTGGAGGTGTTGCTTGTGTTCCTCCAATGAATTAGAGTAGATGATAATATCATCAAAGAACACTCCAGTGAAGGTTCGATGAGGCCTGAACAGCTTCTCCATAAAGCGGTTAAATGTGGCTGGTGCATTAGTCAAGCCAAAAGGCATGACAATGTATTCGTAAAGACCAAATGTAGTACGAAATGCGGTCTTTACAATGTCTTGATCAACTATCCTTATTTGATGATAGTACGAAATGTAGCAGTGTTTCTACAGAAGGTGGGAAGAAGTTATAAGCCTATTTACTTCAAAATCCGGGTAATTAGTCCAGGAGAGACTACTTATATGGAAGCGGAACAGTGCATGATGACTTTAATCATTGCCTGCAAGAATTTCAAAGTGTATTTGATCATTCGTAAAGTTTATGTGTTGACGGCTAACATCTTTTGCCTGATGTGGTGCTACACTTCAAGCCAGGGAAGCGAATCATGAAATGGGTGATAGAGCTTCAGGAGTTTGAGTTGAAGTTCAAAGTAGATCACACAAGTCCATCTCATTTGGCGGATATCCTAGTCAACAAAAAGGTCAAATTATTGATTTATCCAAGGGTAATGCGAGCAGAGGACAAAGAGGAGCCAACCTTGGCAGGGGCCTTCACTATGTGGTTTGATGGTGCTTACATAAGGGTAACACAAAACGCAGGTGGAGGTGTGGTCATTCAAGACCCGCACGACACAGTCATTTTTTCCAAAGCTTATGACTTGGAAGAGGTGCATACCAACAATGAGGCGGAGTATTTTACTATACATCTGGGTCTAAGGAGTGTATTGAATTTGGCATATCAAGGTTAGTACTGAAAGGTGATGCTCTGTTGGTTATCAAACAACTTTTGGGCCAATGGCAGGTAAAGAGGGATTCTCTAAAGAATTTTTTTTTCTCCATAAAGAAGCTGTTGAAGTTTTTTGAAGAGGTGCAGCTCAAACATGTGATAAGGGAAAAAAACCAAGAAGCAGATTAGCTGGCTAGCAGTCGTGTTTAGACTCATGTGTCGAGTTTTATGTGACACCGGCTACTTATGCAGGTAGAGAGACTTTAAAAGACGTTGATGATTTCTTAAGTTCACGTCAATGTTCTGAAGGGCTTTCCAAGCTACAAAAGAGGAGAATCGTTCAAAGAGCTCAAAAGTTCACTCTGGTAGGAGAAGATCTTATGATGCACGATTGAGATGGAGTGCTACGTGAAATCCTTTACAAGGAGGAGATTGGAATGGTATTGGAGTAGTGCCATGAAGAGAGCAGACATCAAGGTAAGGATCAGGTCTTGTTTTGTATTTTAAGAAGTGGGTTTTGGTGGCCTTCTATTGTGTGAGATGTGCACTATCGGTGCAAGATGTGCCATCAGTGCCAAGTAATGGGTGAAAGATGACTAGTAGCCAAGTAGCAGGGGTTATCATAGCACATGACGCTTTTGAAAAGTGGGGTTTGGATGCTATTGGTACATTTACCATGTCAGCCAACGGTAAAAAATATGTTGTGGTTGCCATAAACTACCTCCCCAGGTGGGTTGAGGCTAAAGTGATAAAAGAGGTAAATGCACATACTATTGCTCAATTTTTTTTTTATTGCATATGCCATAGTTTTGGAGTACCTTGGGTGCTTATATCTGATCGAGGACAAGGGTTCAGAAGTAAGTTGGTGCATGCCCTAGTAGGAAAGTTGGGAATTCAAAATCTATTTGCATCTCCATACCATCCACAGTGCAATGGTTTGGTGGAAAGTGCCAATGGACAGATAGTCAAGATGCTTACTAAGTACATCTACCAGCAGGTTGAAGAGTGGGAATTTAACCTTGGCAAATGTTTGTGGGCTTACAAGGTGGCTACCAAGTTTACTCCTTATGAGTTGGTCTATGGCAAGGAGGCAGTATTACCCATACATGTGCAATTAGGGGTGCTCAAAGGTTTGTGGTGGATTGATAAAGCTCATCAAGATGTTTTGCAGGATAAGATTACAAATCTTGAAACTTTGAAGATGGATCGTGAGGTGGCAGTAGATTTCTATGTGAAGCAGCGAGAGAAAAGAGTAGCAAAGTTCAACCAACATTTACCAGAAAAGCTGATTGAGAAGGGAGATCTAGTGGTGAAGTATGAGAGCTCTCTTGACGTTACCTTTCAAAAGAAGTGGAAAGGGCCTTACAAGGTCCATCAAGCTTTTCCCAATGGCACCTACGCTGTGACGAGGATGGATGGTCGTTTTCTCAAGAACAAGGTTAATGGTGTGTGTCTCAAGCTCTATTTTGAAAGGTAGTTGGTGCCAGCACTGCATCCAGTTCTAATGGAGGGGGTTGGGAAGACAACCTATGCAGGATTCTCATATGCTAGAAATAAAACTATGTACATATAGTTGAGTTTTTTTTGGATTTTCTCATAGTGTTCTCCATGTTTGTAGTTTATAGTGGAATAAAGCTCTTTTATAGTTGAGCATAAATGTTCAACTAGCGGGTGGGCAATGATGGTACAGCCAAAGTGTGTCGACCATAGAAGATGGCATGGGCTAGCAGAAGCATGGTAAAGGGTTGGAGCAACTATAAAGGTCATGGGCTGATAGGTAGCAGCGGAGATGTATGGCTGATGCGGTTTACAGACCAAGGACGGCTCCAAGAGGAGATAATTTGGGGAACATGAGAAGAAAGTGTGAAGTGCAACCTTTGGATTCAAAAATGTAGAGCTTGAAGTGTTGAAGGAGCAGGTCTAGACGGCTCATTGAAAGAGTTATGAAGCCCAAGCTATTCAGGTTTGAAGGTGTGGTGCGTTTCAGAATCTTGACGGACAGGGCAGCTGGGGACAGATGGTCCAAGTGGATGGCAATGTATAGGTGCACAATGCTTGATTTATAGAGCCTACCCATCTTTTTAGATTGCAGGTCGGAGCTACGAATTGCAGTTTATGTCCCGTTGAAGTTTTATCGGGGGCTAGGTTGGTGCCCACATGACCAATAGTTGACTTCTTGTCAAACAGAGCCTGCATATGGAAGTTACAACAATCAGAAAGCTGGGTGCATTTGCTCGGAATTGATTGCAGATGAAATTTGGCATTTTTACGGCCTTGGGTCAGGGGCTTGGGGAATCTCGAAGTGCAGCTAGAGCTGGGGATTTTCAAGTCGACATAATGAAATTTTGGTCGGGCTTTGCAACTTGGCGGTCTGACATGGGAACATTACATAGGAGCATGAGGAAGAAGGGCTACAAAAAAAGTATTATATATATCTTTTGGAAAGTTTTTTGGAGCTTTGGAAGACATGCCAAAAGGGGGAGCCTAGGAGCTCCCATGTGGTGTTGAAAAGATCCCATGTGTGCAATTCCATGCCAAGCAAGTGGGGTATAAGAGCTACAACATGGAGCCCATTAAGGAGAGATAAGGAGAGAGAGCTCCATGGTGCGTGAGACTATGTGCGGCCCGCTCAGGGCGCTTGGCAGGGCGGCGATTTTCACAGCGAAGGGCGGCACGATAGTGGCCGATGGCCGGTGACGTAGGTGCTGACGTGCATGGCACGCCCGCTTTGGGCTAGATTCACACGCTCCAAAACTTTTTGAAGGAAAAAGGTGCCCCCGAGTAGCAATGTCGCTATTGCTCGTATAGGGGAGGATCTTGTGGTGGTTCCAGTGGAGCAAGAGAAAGAGAAAGAGAGAAGTTTCAAAGCTGGCCAAGGGGCCTATCCCGCCACAAGGACAGTCAAGTGAGAGAGAGAAAGGAGGTGTTCAAGGGTGTTCGCAAAGGGTAGATGCAAAGGAGAACGGGCAGCCAAATTGGACAGAGAGGTGTACCATGCAAGAGTTACCAAAAAAATCAAATGTGCCAAGTGGTAGCAATGCAAGAAAATTCTAAATGAAGCTAAAGTTGATTGCACGAGCTGGATAGCTCCTTTTTTTTTTTTTGCCTAAGCCAAGCGCTATTAAAGGGAATAGAATTGAATTTTTATTGGAAGCTTTCCATTTAAGCGGCAGATTGGGTTGTAATATCTCCTTAATGAAATACTACTACGCCTTTGCCCCTCTTTCTTGTCTTGCTTCTCCCCATTCCCCTCCTTTTCTCTAGCTCCTTGTGTGCTTGTCAATGCTTGCAAGAGGGTATGCCTGCAACGTGAAGCTTGTTACAAAGAGAGTATAATCGGGGTGTTTTGTGGACCGAAAAGGGTGAGTTGAGCGGTGTAGGTGCATTGGTCCTAAGTGGTGTTTCTGTAGGGTAGGAGATTATTGTTCTGTGTGCAAAGGCAGGTTTGTTAGTACAAATAAGCTAATTTGAAGGTGCTATTTGAGAGGTTAGAGCTACTGTGGTACCCTAAGTTGTAGGGAGGCTTTGTGTTGTGTGTTGGGTGTGTTTCCCTTTCCCCCTTTCCATGGTTTCTCTCTAAACAAAAGGAAATATTAACCTCAGCAATGCAGTATGCAGGCTATAGGTGGAGCTTTGCATAGAGAAATTCCTCGGAAACGATGCCAAAAATGTCTACTTTTAGGGACTTTCTTTATGCCATGTGCGAGCCACACGGGTACAAGCACACAACCAGACAGATGCAAACAAGCTCTACATCTACAGGGGGGTGTGTCACTAACCTCCTACATTGATGCTTCCAAGGGGCTCCATGTACGTGCTCAGAAGAAGAATCCAACACGTTGCCTCTCGTCCTTATCCATGTCATTGTGCTTGTCGTGATGCTCTCTCTCTCTCTCTCTCTCTCTCTCTCTCTCTCTCTCTCTCTCTCTCTCTCTCTCTCTCTCTCTCACTCTAATAGACAAGCAAGAAGAGGTGAAACCAGAGAAGATCTTGCACATTCAGATTTCCTTGAAAACCCTACTTTACAATCTTATCTAGGGCTTGCCGTCCTTTTCACGTACGGGCGCCCATATTTTGTGAATCAGTGCTAAATGGGTCTGTTGCGTCTTTGATCAGCTATCACAAGCCTTTTACTATAAACCTCTTGGACCAACAAGCCTAGACCATGACTAAACATATGTACAAAATAATAATGGTAGCATCATGGGTTAACAATAACTATAAGACGGGAATAGCTAGAACAATGAGAATGTACAAATGAGATTTATAGCCAAGATGAAATGCAAAAATATATCATAAATAGTGTCAAAATACAATTACTACATAGCTTAGGTAATATCTGGGATGCTAGAATACGATAGGTTCCCATAAATGTAACATTCCTCCCCTTTCTCTCACAAGTGCAACTAGCATAGGAGATGACATTAAGCTTAAAAAAGGAGTTTTTATTCAAACAATAAGGCTATTTCCCCTAATGTCCGCCCAAATTCCTTGTACTAAGTATGGAAATCTGCCACCTATTCAGCTCTCAACAAAACATGCACATATGGATCCCTTGACCAATTGTATTTCTTGGAAATGAACTTTGATACTTGCAATGGTCCTATTCATTGTGTTCTGGTAACCATTCTCACAACTCCCAATTCTCTTACAGGACATGTCTAGCCTCATAACCCCCATTAGGAATTCTAGTGGTGGTTATCTCCTCAACCCGCATATCTCTAGCTTCTATCTAGTTTTCTGGAACTCTGGTTATATAAACGTGCCTAGAGCCTCATTTCCCTTTTCTATGGTGATTGGAACCCTTGAACTCAAGGATCCCATCAGCCATGGTATTGAAAACTGTGGTTGCCTAAATGACTTTACCATTCTTGTTCTATTAGGAGTCACTCTTTCTATTTCTGGTCTCATCTCCAATATAGTAGGTCTGAACTTGTTTGGAGTGATGTAATATTGATATAGTGGGCCTCCAAAGTATGTTTATCTCTCAAGATCCTTATGGTATATTGCAAAGTAACTCCATCCATACTTATCAAGCATGATCATATAGGTATCACTGCATTCTATGTATATAGAAACATACAAGTGTTTTTTCTCTGACAAATTTTTAATGTAGGGATTGTCTCACTTGTAATAGAGAATTTTCTCTGTATTTTTCTACTCGTACAACCCCACAAGAGTGTTGTTCATGTTAACTCAAGTTGCCTTGTTTACTCGCCTTAGTTTCACATTTGACTTGTCCAACTTATGTGGCTTGTCCTTTGGCTCTAAATTAACTTTGTCCTTTGTGCCTATCATTCCCCATTTGTCCACAATATGGGGGTTTTGCAAAACTAGATACATTATACCCTCATCATTGAAGTATCAATCACCAATGTAGTCCACATGCACTAGATCCTTGAACTCACTAGGTCTCTCCTCTAACTTCACACAATAGCAATCTATACCGTCTTTGAAAAAATCTCCAATGTAGTTGTATTCAACTTGGTATTTCAAAGTGCAATGATTTCATGGTTGGTGCTGGTTGGGATGGTCCTACTTCCATGTTTGTTTCCACTTTAAAACTCACACCTTTGCATCCCTTAGCCATGTAGGTATAGGATCTCTCTAATAAAGTATCAGAGAGACTTTCCTCTAGGATCGGCTTTAAGGGAGGCAATGGTCCTAGATCACAATCTCTTTAGTGAAAATATTGATAGCTTAGCCTCCTACATCCGGGTTTCTACTCTGATATAGTTTATCTGATCTCAAATGCATAGATAAAAAACACTCTTGCAAAAACCTCACATGTTACCTCTTTGGTCTCTTCCAAAGCCTAGATTCTATGATGAAGAGGGCTTTGACCTAGCACCATTCCAAATTGGGTGGGTGTTATCTTGGAAACTTGATCAGAGATGGGGGATTTGGATGATTAGGAAATAGTTGATCATAAATGCCGTAGATGAGATTTCCATTAGAGATTCGAGTGACAAAAGAGGCAAAGAATTCCAAGATTTATGAGATGATGTTCTTGAGATAGATGATGAGGATGAGCCATCAAGAAGCTATGAAAGTGAAAAGAAATCAAACAAAAGAGACACAATCTTCTATGACTCCCCTAACTAGAAATCCAGGATACAAGAAAGATGTTGAGCAAAACGAGCAAGGAGACAAAAGCACATACAAAGAAAACCTATGACTCTTTTAAAGAGAAAAACAAAGTATCTGATGTTTGTAGGAGCAAACGATTGTATCAAGGACAAAATTTCATGAGGATACACAAAACTTGCTTTAACACTAGAATGGTAACCTAACAGGACATAAAAGTGTTCTTTCAGGGTTTTGGGGAAAAATTCCAGAACCATAGTAGATCCACTCATTTTGAAAAATCCCTTCATGAGCTTATAGTTCAATAACTACTACATATGGAAAAAATAAGAAACTTGTAATTTTTCTCATCCCTTGGTCACTACAAGCCTCCAAAGTTGATGGACCAGTGCATTTTTCTCAAAACAGCAATTTCTTACGGTTGATTGTATATAAATAAGAGTGGAGATTTTTGTAGGACATGAGATAAAATGCCCCGTTAACTTCAATGGGTTGGTGACCAAAACATATGGTTGATTTTACCTCAATAATTTTGTTTTGGGAAAAAAAAATAGGTACAAAAAAGTTGCATTTTTGCCATTCTGCGGACCTATCATCAAAGTTTCTATAGTCACGCTCAATACAGATACTATATACATGTTTTCTTAGTTCCCTTTGGGCCTCTGGATTCAAAAGGAGCCATGGAGCATGTCAAAAGGATAATGTATCTCTTACAATTGGAACCTTGGGGGCAATGATAAAGTGCTGAATACAGTAAACATGAAAAAACTGGGTTTAGCATTATGACCTCTAGAAACCCATAGAAACTACTCAATATCTAGCCAAGTTTGTATTCTATGATTAGATATGGTCACTACCTACAAAATACACACAATTGGCTTAAGAAACTAACAATATTGAGAAAGTTATACTTGCTACTCTAAAATGTATCGTATTCTTCAGCAATCAAAAAACTCAACCATCATCATATACTATGCTATATAGCATATTAGGTCCCCAAAACTCAAGTAAGATTAGATTTATGTTATACATTACACTTACACAATCAAAATTGAATTTGGATATCAAGAAAGCCACCAAGAAAATCACTAATTTTGGCCAAAAAACAAGATTATTCAATTCTTGTAAATTGGTCATAACTTTCAATTTTAACACTTAGCTCTCCCTACAAGCATCAAAACATGTTGAGAACTATGAAGGCCTAACCTCTAGCCATCTAAACCTCACAAACATGAAGTTTAGAGTGGTATGGTTGCCAAAAATTTGAAAATAAGCCAAAAAGAGGACCCGTTTTTTCACACAGTTCAGGTTCAAAAATGTTTTGCAAGAGTAAGGTTAATGGTGAGATCGATACTCAAAAAAAAATTCTAATTTTTTTTCAGCTCATAAGGCAACTTTGTGGATATATAGCACCTAGAAATTCATTTTCATACTCTTCAAATAATTCAAGCAAAATGGTCACTTAACAGGACACAAAAGTCTCCAAGGACATAAAAGTGTCCTGTTACCATTCTAGTGTTAACAAAGACCAATCCTAAGAAGCAAACAAGGTGAAAACAAAATCCACCACCAAAGCGTCATCTAGGATGAAAAAATTGAGCACAAATGTGAATATAAAAAACTAAACCAAACCTTGAAAGAGGTTTGGATGATAGAGATGAGCGTGAAGAGGAATTGGAGACGAACACATTTGACGAATCTCACTACAAAAAGTACATGATACAGACGAACACATTTGAGACTCAAGATCAAAACATGTTGAGAACTATGAAGGCCTAACTCTAGCCATCTAAACCTCACAAACATGAAGTTTAGAGTGGTATGGTTGCCAAAAATTTGAAAATAAGCCAAAAGAGGACCCGTTTTTTCACACAGTTCAGGTTCAAAAATGTTTTGCAAGAGTAAGGTTAATGGTGAGATCGATACTCAAAAAAAATTCTAATTTTTTTCAGCTCATAAGGCAACTTTGTGGATATATAGCACCTAGAAATTCATTTTCATACTCTTCAAATAATTCAAGCAAAATGGTCACTTAACAGGACACAAAAGTCTCCAAGGACATAAAAGTGTCCTGTTACCATTCTAGTGTTAACAAAGACCAATCCTAAGAAGCAAAACAAGGTGAAAACAAAATCCACCACCAAAGCGTCATCTAGGATGAAAAAAATTGAGCACAAATGTGAATATAAAAAACTAAACCAAACCTTGAAAGAGGTTTGGATGATAGAGATGAGCGTGAAGAGGAATTGGAGACGAACACATTTGACGAACCCTCTCACTACAAAAAGTACATGATACAAGATCAAAAGATCATAGTTCAATTTTAGAATTTAAGGAACCTAGAACACCTTATCATGGACCTAAGAAATCCAAGCGCATTGACCTAGCTAAACCGATGAGGAACCAAAGCCAGCACACATTGCCACGATCTTCACAGACGAGGAAGAGTAGGTATTAATAGAAAAATCAAGCAATATAGAGATGTGTTTGTAAGGTCATACAAATGGCTTAAGGGACTAGATCCAAGAATCTTTGAACATTGCATACCTCTTAAGAGTTACACAAAGCCTCATGCACAATGTCCCTATACATATAATGAGACTTTTGCCAAAAAGATCAAAGAGGAGATAAACAAGCTTAGGGAAGCGGATTTTATCTACGAGATTGAACACATAGACTGGGTTTCATTTATTTTTGTAGTGCATGCCATTGAAACCCAATGTGAAACTAGTAAGACTACAAAGATACAGAATGAATCCCAATTATGCAAAGAAAGTCAAAGAGGACATTTATAATTTGCTTCAGGTATGATTCATTACAGAGGTAGCCAACAAAAAATGGTTATTTCCTCTAGTGGTAGTTCTAAAGAAGAATGGAAAGCTCAGAGTCAATTCCCAAACCATTAAATACCCCTTTCCACTACCATTTACAGAATATGATGCAGGACCAAATTGCATGCCACAAAATGTATAGCTTTATGGATGGCTATAGTGACTACAAAGAACTAATGATTGAACCAGAAGACATAGTAAAAGAAACATTTGTAACTGAGTGAGGAGCATTTATTTAGACTTTGTAATGCTCTAGCTACATTTTAGAGGTCCATGATGAAAATATTTAGTGAGTTTCTGCATAAATTTTTAGCCATCTTTGTAGATGACTTCATTTTGTTTTCCACTGAAGAGATGCATATATTATATTTGGAAATGGTTTTTGAAAGGTGCAGGGAGAAAATAATTTTCTTAAACCCATTTAAATGTGTGTTTATGGTTAGGAAAGGTCAGTTACTCGGACACATTGTTTCAAGAAATGGCATCAAGATGGATGAGGACAAGATCAAGATTATTCAACAAGCCGGAGAACCAACTATGGTCTCAGAATTTAGGTAATTCTTGGGGCACATAAATTTTTATCAAAGATTTGTTCACATGTTTGCAGTTAAAGCCTTACCCCTTTATGAGCTCATAAAGAAAGGAACTAAGTACATCTGAACTGAAGAATGTGAGAAAACCTTTCAATGCTTGAAAGATGCAATTAGCAGGAAGCCAGTTCTTTGCCAATCCAACTGGGATATTATCTTTCATGTACATGTTGATGCTTCAAGAATGGCGATGGGGGCTATACTAACTCAGGCTGATGGGAAGACGGACTACCCAGTCACTTTTCCAGTTATGCAGGTTCAGTTCATCCAAACAAAGATATTCAAAAACAAAATGAGAGTCACTGGGAATGGTGTTTAGTGCAACTAATTTCAGACATTATTTACTGGCGAAATTATTTCACTTTTATGTGGATCATTAGGCTTTATTTTTTTTATTAATAAAGTGATCATACAAGGAAGATTGATCAGATGGGTGGTGTTCTTAATGCAATTCCAATTCAAGATTTTTCACTGACTTTCTTTCAAGAAGCAGTGAAGGGTACTCTGAAACATCCTTGAGAGATGAACCAGTAGACGTTGAAATATTTCAAAGCACAGTTGAGGAAGAACCAGACCTAGAATGGCAAGAGGTATATGATTTCCTTTAGCTGGGTAAATTCCCAAAAAAGTGGCCTCAAAATAAGAAAAATGCATTGATCATTAGAAGTCTTAAATTCACCATTATTGCATAATCACTTTATAGATTGGCAATTGATGGAGTGCTTTGGCATTGTGTACCTTTAAAAGGACGCATGTTGTTCATCATTGAAGCACATAAGGGTGATGTTGGAGGATAGTTTTCAATTGACATCACATAAAAGAAAATCGTTCAGGCACGATTATGGTGGCAGTCAATGATGGCTGATATCGGAACATTTTGTAAGACTTGTGATATCTGCCAGAGGATGCATAGACCAATAATAGCTAACATGACACCACTAACTCCAATTATCTCATTAGGAATTATTATGAAATGGGGACTTGATTTCATAAGACCATTCAAAAAGATCACTCCCAGAAAGAATAAGTACATTATTATGGATACTTGCTATGTCAGCAAATGGGTGGAGGCAAAAACTCTACCAGAAAACACTACTATGTCAAGTGCTTCATTCTTTTATAAGAATATCATGTGCAAATATGGTTGTCCCATTGAGATAGTGTCAAACTAGGGCACTCATTTCATTTATGATAAGATGGAGATTCTGATGGGGAAATGTTTTCAGCCAAACATAGGAAGTCAACACCATATCATTCCACATGCAATGGTCAAGGCTGAAAGTAGTAATAAAGCCATCAAGACTATTCTTACAAAACTTTCTCATAAGGAGAAATACCATTGGGATGCCAAACTTCAAACAACATTATGGGCCTACCGAACACCTTACAAAGTCACAACGGGCATGAATCCATTTGAATTGGTTTATGGCACAAAAACAGTTGTACCTATGGAATTTGTGATTCCTTAACTTTGAGACTAACACTTGAATATGGGATGGATTTTAATAAGAACCTGAAGAAAGAATTTGATTATCTATTATGCTTGGATGAGATCCGAGAGAGGGCTATGATGGAACAAGAAGTGATAAAACAAAGGAGAAAGAATTGGCATGACAGTAGAGTCAAGGTTAGATAATTCTGGAGAGGGGACCTAGTTCTACTTTACCAGTCCAAACAGGGACCAAATAAACTCAATCTGAAAATAGCATGGTTAGGACCCTATGAGGTGGATTGGGTATTTTCAAATGGAACAATGAGACTCAAAGATTTATCTGGTCTACTGTTGCCAAGAGTGTACAACAAGGCCAAGATCAAGCTCTATTATTTAGAACAAAAGGTGTTCTAGACCTAGAATCAAAACCACGTTCACAACCGAAAGAGGAACTACTCGACTTGTTATATGTCATCTCAATGAGGTAACCAGTACCAATAATAGTGAGTGATTCGATCAATTCAGTGTGGGAACCTGCACCAGTCACCCAACTAGTCGAGTCTAGACCAAACAACCATTTAAAATCCCAGCCATCTAAAAGAGGAGAATGAAGCAAATCTCAAAGTGAATCTCTCTAGGAATGATTAACCGGACAAGCCAATGCATGTTTGACATGTCACAACTAGAGTGTAGAGACCAAGGACGGACAACTAATGGAGCATTCATGCCAATAGCATGGCCATTGTTAAGCTAGATCAATTGTAGAGGTTGCAAACAGTACCTCTCAATGGAAGACTAGTGATAATGAAACCAGACAAATCTAATTTGCCATATCCATTTCCAGTGTCAGCTTAGAAAATGGACAACATAGATTCAAAGGTAACCACTCAAGGTTGTGCGAGAGCAATTCAATCAAGCTAAAAATACGATAGTCAATGATATTGAACAAATGATGGAAGCTCAAACCTTCAGTTCCAATACAAATGTAACACTGCAACTAGAACTTCAACATGCTCAGGAGGAGCTAAAGAAACTAAGGGAGGAGAAGACAAGTTGGGTAGCCAAAGACTTGGCTATTCAGATACAAGAACAACAACACAAAAGAGAAGGAAGCACTAGAAAAGAAAATCCACAACCTTCTCTGGGAAAATAGGACTATTCTCAAATCAAAGGAAGATGCTCTAAGGGATGTTGATCACTATCAGACACTTTTATAATCTAGAAGATCAAATTTTTAGGATTGCTCAATACACGTGTTGTGGGAAACAAGCAAACTGGAACACCTCTATAGCGATGTCACCCAAGAGCGTTGAAAGAGAACTAAAAGACACCAAAATCTTCGAAAAATCCTTTTGAAACACCACAAGTCCAATAGGAGTAGACCCTTGGGAATTTACTAGCCGTCGCCCACCCAAGAGACTATGTCACATAGGAGCAAAACCCTGTCAAAGCACGGATTTACAACACACGCCGACCAATGCATATGAACACAAGAGCCTCTCCTTTCAAAATCAAACATCACAAGCCCACAACTTCAACATCAATTCCACAATTCATAGATACATGCCCTCCGAATATGTCTACACACAATTTGCCACTAGGCTGCCATAGCCATAACCCTGCAGAGAACTAGTCGTAACCTGATGAGCACAACGCCAATTGGGGCACTTTAAATCGTGAGAGAAATCTTGAAAAATAACTGGCTAGAAATCTGAAGATGACTAAAATTGATTCCATACGCCCCCATGAGCAAAATTGACGCGAACAGAGAGCTGTCCCAGCACGACTACATGTAGAGAAGGCTAGTCGGGGAAAAAACTGCATCCAAGAGCACCAAGGAGACAGAACGAGATAAAACCTGCAAATTTCTGATCTTTGGCTGAATTTTTTTTAGTTTGTACATGAGTTTTAGTTATATACAAGGCTCACTTCAAAAAACTTACTCACAGGAACTTACAGTAGCCCGACAACTGTCACTAGACTAGCGACTTGCAGTGCATGTACATGTGCTTGCTAAAGCAAGCTCAAAAACCCACAAAAATAAAGCCCACACGCCCTTTTGACATTGGGCGTCATGTCGGTAAGTACAAATTTACAAAAACGGGGTGTCAGAAATGCGCCCAACATAGTTTGCCACACCCCAGGCTGGTAGATCATTCATGATCGGCAGCACAAAAGAGATCCTGTAAACCACATGAGGGAGTCTTCAACTCGTCTTCATCATTAACCACATGATCAGAAAATTCTTCAAAAGAATGCTCATCCTCAATCACAGTCATCAACCTTGCAATATACTTCTTCAACCTGTAGCCATTCACACGTGCTTTATGCGGGGTACCATCCAAGTCAGCAAGCTGATATGTACCATTCGGAAACCTGTTTAAGACCAAGAAAGGACCTTGCCACTTGATTTGAAATTTATTTTGAAAATTTCTATCAATCTTACTATTGTAACGAAGCACCATGTCACCCTTCTTGATGTCCTTGTTCTTTACCTTCTCATTTGCCTTTGCTTGACTCTTCTTCAAGACCTGCTCATAATGCTCAAAAGCTAACACCCTATCCAATTGTACACATTGCAAATATAAAAGTCTTTCCTTGAATGCTCCTTGGGCTCTTCTTCAAGCTTTAGAATCATCTTCAAGGATGGTATCTCCACCTCAATAGGAAGTAAAGCCTCTTTGCCAAAAACTAGATGGAAGGGAGAAAAACCAGTACCGGATTTGATGGCAGTCCTATAAGCCCATAGAGCACAAGGTAGCTCTAAATCCAAGTCTTCACATTGTTTCTTGTCATCTTTGTAAGCATCCTTATGAGATCTCCATTAAACCTTTCATTCATGCCATTGCATTGGGGATAATATGGAGTAGTAAACCTGCGATGCACATGAAGCTTTTCACATAGATAATCCACCAACTCTCCCCTGAAACTTGGACCCTTGTCAGAAAGTAACTCCAATGGCATGCCAAATTTGCATCAAATATCTTCATATATAAATAAGGAAACATCTTTACTCGTGATGTGCTTGACAGCTTTGGCTTCGGCCCACATGGATAGATAGTCAACAGCAGTAAGTATGTAACATTTGCCTCTAGTTGTCATAGGTAGAAGACCTATTGCATCAATACCCCACTTCTCAAACACATCATAAGCCACAATGGTGCCTCTAATTTCTGATTTGAGAACCCTATTTGCCATGCTTTGACACTCTTTACAAGACTTGCACCAATGATGAACATCACATTGAACACTTGGCCACACATAACCCTCCTGCAAGACTTTATGCAAAGTGATCTTTGCAGCAAAGTGACCACCACAAGAACCCTCATGATTCTCCTCTAAAATTTTTTAAATTTCCTCTTTCCAAGGCACTTTTCTCATCCCAAGGTCAGCCCCCTTCATATACACGGCATCACCAAGTAGCACATACCTTTTGGCACGACGTAGGAAGGCGTACTTTTTTGGCTTTTCCAACTCTGATGGAAGCATACCTGTTTGTAGAAACTCTTCCTCCCTCTCTAAAGCTTCCATTCCTAAATAAAGAGGAGAATCAGCCCTTATCACATACAATTTCCCAATTGAAGCTTGCGCTGCACCATGTGCTTCTTCATTTTGAGACATGTCCACATGCCTTAAACTCCAAGCTTCAAAATGCTTAAGTAGATTCTTCACTTGAAAACACATATTTTTCAGCCTTGTATTCTTACTTTGCCACACCCCAAGTACTTGCTTCATCACCAAAAGAGCATCACCTCTTACCCTCACACGACGGATGCCAAGCTCAAGGAAAAGGTTGAGACCTTTCTCCAAAGTAGCATACTCAGCTTCATTGTTGCTTTGTTCTGTAAGCTTCAAACTCCTTTTAGTTACAAAAGCACCTTGAGGATCATAAACTACCACACCTCCTGAAGCTTCACCATGCGCTTTCCTGTAAGAGCCATCAAAAAACAATAGATAGGCATTGTCTATGTCAAGAGCTTCCATGTGTTGCTTCTTCATTGCATCCTCCTTAAGAAGAAGAGGGCTTTCCTTATAGGTAAGAAAATCAGCCAATGTAGCCCTTGTACTCTCCTCAACAAGAAAAGAGAATTGGAATTCCTGTAGCTCCACAATCCACTTCATGAGCCTCTTTGACAAAGTAGGGCTATTCACCAATTGAGGTAGAAGAGTGTAGCTAGTGAGGAATGTGAATGGTTTAGGGAGAAGGTAGTGCCTAAACCTTCTATATCCATAAATCACACTCACCGTGATGAGCTCCACCTCAGTATAGCCTCTCTCCACCTCTAGCTTCACCCTGCTAGCACAATAGATAGGCTTCATGCAATGGGAATTGTTACCTCGTTGAAGAAGCATAGCTCCAATAGCATCCTCACCTACTGATGGATTCACATAAAACTCCTTATCCCAATTAGGAGCTTGCATAGCAGGAAGAGATCCAAGAACCTCTTTGATACCTTGAAAAAACTCTTCACATTCATTTGTCCATTGTAGAGGATCCAACCTTGCTACTTGTTGTAGAGGATAAAGAAGTTGAGAGGACAAAGGAATGAACCTTTCCATATAAAGTAGAAAGTTGCTTTTTATCTTTAGGTGATGGGAGGAGCACCAAAGCCTTCACTTTGTCAGGATCCGCTTCAATCTCATTCTCTGAGATCATATGCCCCAAAAACTTCACTCTTGGTTGAGCGAGATGACATTTCTTTGGGTTGAGTTGACCTCCACTTTCATCATATTGCTTCAATGCCATCCCAAGCTTTGCACAATGATCCTTTCTAGAGCTATAAACACAAAAGTCATCAATAAGATCCTTCACAAACTTGCCAAGAAAGGGAGAGAACACCTTGTTGATGCGCTTTTGATACCACGCACATCCATTCATAAGACCAAAAGGAAGCACACAATAACAAAAGCATCCCCATGGCGTGATAAATGTGGTCTTCTTTTGATCTTCCAAAGCCAAGGTGAGCTGAAAATATCCAGAGAATCCGTCACATATGCTATACCTCTCATGCCTTGCAATAGAATCAAGTATGTCATCTATGAAAGGAAGAGGGTATGGATCCCTCTTCATGGCTGCGTTAGGAGGCTTAAAATCAACACATATCCTCCACTTTCCATCCTTCTTGGGTGTGACAACAATGGGACTCACCCATTCTGCAGTGCTCACAGGACATATGAAACCTGCTTCAAGAAGCTTGTCTACCTCTTCCTTTAAAGCATTAAGTTGTACCTGTCCCATTCTCCTTAGCTTTTGGCGTACGGGCTGAGCTCCTTCCTTGATTGGAATGTGGATTTCCTCTCACTTAAAGCCTCTAATTTCCTCATAAGAAGTGATGAATAAATTGGGAAATTGTTGTATCATATGTAGGTACTCACCCTTCTCATGACTAGTCAAGTCGGAAAACAACATAACTTGTATCAGCTCTTGTTTGACATTAGGTTGAACTTTGGGTTGCATCAGCTCTTCAATTTGCTCATAAGGACCAGAGATATCCTCATTCTCCATAAGGCCAAGAAATCTTTGTTTCTCATCATGCTCTTCTTCAAGAAACAAGGAGGAAACATCTAGATCACTATCACTGCTATCTTCCACTTCACTGCCCTCATCCCCATTGTCTTCTTCTTCACTTGAGTACTCTTCTTCATCAATTTTCTCATCAAAATCAGCATCCAAAGATTGCTTGCTAGCCATGTCAAACCTCTTCTTATCACCCCTTCTATTGTAGAGAGTGATGGTACCATGTCCCCAATCCTGTATAGCTTTGGTTGCCTGTAAACATGGTCTTCCAAGGATGAGAGGGAAAGCACCAATACCCGTGGGCATAACATGGCAATTGACCAGCACTTTAACATCAAATACATCCACCTCCAAGTCATTTACAACTCCCAAGCACCTCACCCTTGATTGGTTGGCAATTCTTCACCCTGTTGAGTCCCAACTTTGATACACAAGCTTGAGTAATAACACATACCTGTGCACCTCCATCAATATAAGCCTCTCCAATTCACTTCCTCTTATGCCATGCATCCATAGTAGGACATATATTAGGTAGCTCATTCAAAGACAAGACTCTCACTGACCCCCTTGCAAGCTCCTTCTTCATGGGGTTGACTACGTGCTTCCATTGCCTCTTTAACTTGGGACACATCTCCATGAGTTGCCCAAAGGTAACATCAGCCTTTCTACCCACCAAATCAGCCCTTAAACTATAATTTGGCTGCCCTTCTCCCAAAGAAAAGTCGGATGCATTGTAATGTTTCCTGGACTTTCTCTTCTTCTTCTCTTTACCTGTACCTGTTTCAACCTGTTTCCCTCTTTTATGGCTGGGACTTGCATCACTCATGTCATGATCTCTTGTAACCCTCTTACCTACAGGCATGACCATAGCTCCCAAATCATCCTCTTTCTTCTCCAAACGGATTATGCTTACCACTTTTGTTTTGCCCTTCTCTTCTGCTGTCAATCCACTGGGTCCTGCTTCCCCTTTAATCTCAATACCATAATCTTGAGCTCGAGAAGGAATTTGTGGAGGAAGAGGAAACATGTCTCCACCCATTCTCTTTGGCTTGTCACATTGAGGGCTTTTATGACCCCATTCACCACAATTGTAGCATTGAAACATATCCCCTCTTCCAGCCATGCCTCTTCCTCTACCACTTGTATAACCCTCATTGCTTCCATAACCACATCCATATCCAGAACTTTGACCTCTTCCACCTCCCATCATATGCACACTAAGATTCTTCATAAGACCTACAACCTCTTGCATCTCCTTGCGAAAGGCATTCACATCATGAGAAGCTTGTTGATCATAACCTGGCTCCCTGATGAGGACCCTTGGTTGCTCTACCGCTTTCACTTCAAGCTTTGGCTCCACATTGATTCCAAGTTGATGAAGACGCTCTGCTTTCCACTCTTTATTCTTTGCAATTTCAACTGCCTCCTCAAAGGTCCTTGGATGCTTAAGCTCTACCTTCAAGCGTAGGTTACTCCTCAAGCTTGCAAGAAACCTGTCCTTCTTCAACATGGCTGGAGGAATTTCAGCCCCCAAAGATGTACACCACTTTGCCCATAACGCATTGAATGCCTTGACAAAGTCTTCTATGGTTTGGCCTTCATCTTGTACTAAGCCTTGAATAGACTGCCATACCTTTTGTGGGTCTTCCACCAATTGAAAGTGTGTAAGAAAAGCATGCCTTACCATTTCATAAGTCATGACTTGAGGAGGTTAGGATGATTGTAGCTCCTTTTCGTAGCCTTCCAACCATTCCCTAGCATCTCCCTTCAAACAGAAGTAGAAGATTCGTAGCACCAACGCTGGGTCTTGCTTGTCAGCAAGAAGGCAAGCAAACTCCATTCTCTCAATGAAACCTTTAGAACTTTCATTTGATTTCCCACTAAACTCCGGAAAATTAAACTCCATGTCTTCAAAAACTGTAAAATGAAGGTAACTTGAAGCGATTCCTCGGTGGCAGGCACCAAAACACTGTTGGGAAACAAGCAAACCGGAACACCTCTATAGCGATGTCACCCAAGAGCGTTGAAAGATAACTAAAAGACACCAAAATATTTTCAAAATCCTTTTGAAACACCACAAGTCCAATAGGAGTAGACCCTTGGGAATTTACTAGCCGTCGCCCACCCAAGAGACTATGTCACATAGGAGCAAAACCCTGTCAAAGCACGGATTTACAGCACACGCTGACCAATGCATATGAAGACAAGAGACTCTCCTTTTACAATCAAACATCACAAACCCACAACTTCAACATCATTTCCACAATTCATAGATACATGCCCTCCGAATCTGTCTACACACAATTTGCCACTAGGCTGCCATAGCCATAACCCTGCAGAGAACTAGTCGTAACCTGATGAGCACAACTCCAATTGGGGCACTTTAAATCATGAGAGAAATCTTGAAAAATAGCTGGCTAGAAATCTGAAGATGACTAAAATTGATTCCATACGCCCCCATGAGCAAAATTGACGCGAACAGAGATCTGTCCCAGCACGACTACATGTAGAGAAGGCTAGTCGGGGCAAAAAACTGCATCCAAGAGCACCAAGGAGACAGAAAGAGCTAAAACCTACAAATTTCTGATCTTTGGCTGAAATTTTTTTAGTTTGTACATGAGTTTTAGTTATATACAAGGATCACTTCAAAAAACTCACTCACGGGCACTTATAGTAGCCCGACAGCTGTCACTAGACTAGCGACTTGCAGTGCATGTACATGTGCTTGCTAAAGCAAGCTAAAAAACCCACAAAAATAAAGCCCACACACCATTTTGACATCGGGCATCATGTCCATATGTACAAATTTACAAAAAACGGGGTGTCAGAAATGCACCCAACAACGTCAAGTAATAAAGGATGCCATATCCCAAAAATACATCTACCACAATTTAGTGCAGATTGTGGATAAGAATGGGGATTTAACTCTTAATGTATCTGATCTTGAAAATTTCATTGAGACAGTCCAGGCAGAACTCAGAGAAAAAGCAAGACAATACACTACCACACTCGCCAATGAATCTATTATGAGGAAGAGGAGGACACAAAATAGGATCAAGATCAACAACACCAGAGTGGGCCTAACACTGGAGCATCCACTGGGGGCACATCAACGGGGAATTTACCTCCAAATCAAACGACAAGAAACCCTGCAAAACAACATGAACCACCAGTAAGAGACCATCCAAATTCACTACAACAAACTGAGGGACAACAAGACCAAGTGGATTCAACTTTGAATAAAGGGAAAGTTTTGCTACTCATTATTGATTTTGATTTTGAAATTGACCAATTTTTGGATGATGATGTAGAGTATTGAGATCTATGTTAAGTATGGAGCCTGATTTACCCCTCTTAAACTTTCGTGGTAAAATATGAGGAGAAGCCATTGTGCGTGAAGAAAAATAACTCACCAAAAAATAAAATCACTCAGTGAAAACCAAAATTTTCACGACCAGGCTTTGTCGGAATGCTATGGCCAGATGGCGGCCGGAAAGTAGTCAAAAAACGACCGGTCGGTTGGCCAATGGTCGGAAGTCAATGGCCGGTGGCGAAACTCATAAGCGGACTTTTCTTCTCAAGGGCAGCCACACACGGGCGGATTGGAGGGTCTGATTTGGACTTATCTACACAAGGGCGGCTACACATGGCTGCCTCTTGTAAGAGAGGGCGGCCCTTTTGGCCTATAAAAGGAGGCCATTTCTACACATGTCTCATAGTGTGAAATTGATGCAACAAGGTGGGTGTGAGGTGGTGAGAGTGAAGCAAGTGGGAGCTCTATTAAGGTTATAATCCCTTCATAACCTACTTCTTGTTTGAAGTACTAAAGCCATTAAGTGGCTGCTTTCCCGTGGATGTAGCCCACATTGGGTGAACCACGTATACCGTGTGTAATCTCTCTCTCTCTCTCTCTACTCTATAATCTCTTGTGTGTGAAAGTTATCTCTCTGCATTAAGTAATATACCCAATTATCTACTTAGCTACATCATATTTCCTAACAATATAGAGTGATTTGAGATGCTCTAACGCATGGTGGCAGACCCAAATTCACTGAGTTTCATGACTAGACAATTTGTTAAACTACTAGCTCACCCTCCATGTGTTCAAGTGTTGGAAAGGATTCTAGAGTGGGACTCCACTGGCAATGATATAGGAATACATCCCAAATTTAATTTATATAATTAACCACGGAAGATCTTAGGTCACTAGGACTTCAAGTGGAAACACTCCTAGGCAACAAGCCCACATACCTGTGTATGGAGATCAGATGCAAATTGAAGGACGCACTCAGTTAAATGCAAAGTTCTAGAGGAGTATTGGATCTCAAAGTCAAGGACTTAATAGAATGCGATGAGGACAGCAACAACAGAGGACTTTAGACCAAGATGTCGCTCAAAGAACAGGAAACACGGCTCAAGCGTCTCTTTCACCTGGTTTGACTTACAAGGGAAATGATGCAACCGGAAGATGAAATAGTTCTAAACTTCTTAGATTTTGTCCTTGATGCTCCATCTTTACTTTATGCCATTCTAGTTAAGGAAGATGAACTCCCTCGATTCTTTCCAGCTCTCTTTCCAACTCACATGGAGCCAACAAATCAAAACAAATATTTGGAGATAGCAGATGGGCTTCAAACATGGTATGAAGAGGCAAGGGTAGAATGGCTAGCATGGAGTAGAGTAGTACAAGATGCACATCACAAGACCATGGCCAGTGAGCTAAGGGAGGAGCTATCTAGATTTTAGTTATTAATGGGCCAGTGGAAAATTCAGATCAATCGGCTCATTCGTATTACAAATAAGTTGTTATAAGTGACAATTGATGCCTATAAAATTCTACAGATGGAATTGGCTAGTAAGGCGAGTTTTGAACCACAATTTTGGAGAAATGGCTGAGATTTTGTTTGAGACCTGCATCAAGAGTAACCTGCCACTACCTTGGGGATGGATGGATACGGCCTCTTATTGTCACAAGGTGGCCAGAACTTGTCTGACAAGCAGACGTACCCTTATATGATGCCAACACAAAGATTGTGATGCACTAACACCCTATGAAGTTGAAATGACAACAGTTAGAAAGGATCCGTTGGAGCAAGAGGCACTATTCAAACTGATTCAAAAGGTAAATGTTGGACCCACTACTTTTGAAGCATCCCAAGGGCCATCTAAGAGGAAGAAGGCACCTCACAAGAAGAAGGTTCACTGGTGAGTGAGGAATCCTCTATTGTTCAAGTGGAGGGTGATGACAAGGAGGTGATTGAAGAAGTTGGAGATGCATGGTATAAGACAATGATTGTCTTTCTACAACCGGCACTTTTGGAGTCCTATGCGGACATAAGAGATATGGCTGTCCAAATACAAAAGAAGAAACAACCAATGAGAAACCTTATTGACACCATCACTAGACTATTGGAAAACACTCTCAAAATTGTCTACTAGAAATTTTGGTATATAGAAAAATTTAAGAAAGGAGAGGAGGAATGTAGAAGGCGGGAACCAACCCCAAGTGGGACTGGTAGGTTAAGTAAGTTCCTAGAAGCAATAACCAATGAGTTACCAAAGACATTGATAGTGCACAGTCAAAAAGTCAAACAGCCTATAAATAGGATCCATTACTCATTTTGTATAGCTTTTGACTCTTTAGAATCTACACTAGTCTATGTTCAAAGCTACTTGTGCTCTTGTAATCATTTTGATGCGCTCTCTCTCTTCTTTTATCACAAAGCCAACTTCTAGAATATCAAATGCTTCAGTGTACTCTGCATATTTGAAATACAATCCTAGTTTTGGTTTCCTTAACAGTGTCTTGTATTTCAGTTCCACTATTTCACCTTTTTCTTCTTGTGTTTTTAATTTTAGTTTCAGTCGTGTTTTCCAGTAATCATCAAATCTCTGAATTTGACATCTTTAGTTCTAAGTACCAACCTGGAATAGCCCTCTAGGCACATCAGCTCATTTCAGTAATCATCAAATCTTTGAATCTAACATCTTTAGCTCTAAGTACCAACTTGGAATAGCCCTCTAAATACATCCAACTCATTTCAGACATAGTGAGCACTTGTAGACATTGGAGCGAGAGCCAACTCCATGAAGTACTTTACATACATGAAGATTCCAGATGTACCCTTAATGACCAATTAGATAGAGAGAAAATCTGCAAACCAGGGCAAGATGGTCACTTTAGGTCAAATTTTTTTTTTCATCAACATCGATGTTCATCAATGCCCACGTCAATTTCATGTCACGTTCTTCTTCTGAAGTGTTATCGGTCCAATCTTCTTCCGTCTCACTTTGAGATGATTCTTCATGGAGCTCCTCTTGGCGTTGCTCCTTCATGTCAAAGACAACCTTCTTATGATTGTCATTCCTGCAAATTAGCTTTCCACTGTCCCAATCCTGCGAAGCTCGCATTTTCATTAGCAATGGTCTTCCTAGCATAAATGGGTAACCATTTCCTTTGGTAGACATGACATAGAAATCCACTGCCTTCTTAATGCCAAAGGCCTCTACAAAAACATTTTTACAAATGCCTACACACCTAGATTTGCTATTGTTTGCCATCTTCACTTTGATTTCAGGTGTCTCATGGATGTGCATGCCTAGTCTTTGCATGAGTCCCTCTGTCATGATGCAAATTTGTGCACCCCCATCCACTAGACCTTTCCTAACCAATCTTCCTTTGATGTAACAATATAGCATATGTGTAATATCCTCATTCATTTCAACATGTGCAATTTTTACAACAGGCACACTCTCCTTTAACTTTAACCTAGTGCTAACTGCCTTTGTTAAATCCCTTATAACTCGTGGACATAATGCAAGGAATTGAGGCGATGAAATATCAGGACCCTTACCTCGCATGTCTTCCAACAGGTTGTATGGAGCCATAGCATGTCCAAGAGGGAAGTCTTGGAGATTGATACGACGTTGAATAAGCTTAGCTTCCTTGGTCTCCTTTGCCTTCTTGCCTCGTCCATGGTCACTCTGTGATGTGACACCTTCTTTCTCTTTAAATTTTCCTTGGCCACACTTAATGCCATTTTCTTCCATGTCAACCTCATTTGAATTTGTTACCTCTACCACATGCACACTTGGATCTGGAAAAGGTGGAACTCTTTCTACCCCTTGTGGAGGTGGTCTTGGTCCATTTGGTCTTTGAAGAAGCCTTGGTTGTTGACCAGTTCCTTCTCCTGCAAGAAAATACTTCAAGGTTCAAACTTAAGAAAACCTCTTATGTCACTCCTTTTGCACAAAGCAATCACATCTAGAAAGTATATCCCATAGTTACGGATGATAATTAGTAATGAAGCCTAAACTGAGCCTACACAAAATTTTAGCAGACAAGCCATAAAATAGGTATGGGTGAAAAAAATCCATCATGGAAAATAAGCCTAAACAGATATGGATACCATGCCAACAACCACACCAACGATGGGATTCCAGACTAGGTAGCATTACCCAACAACAAAATCTCCATAACATCAACATAGTTATCCTTGGAAATGAAAACCCAAACAACAACAACAACCTCCAACAAGCCAACCCAACTATCAATGGATGCCAAATCACAAAGAGTCCAACCAACCTCAACATACAAAGATAACCTAGAAATGAAGACCAAAGAAACCAAATCAATAGCCTCCACGAATAAATTACAAGTGGATACCCAAACACATCAAATCAACAAAAATCAAGTTGGTGTACTCAACAAATCAGCAATCAAATAAATGTGCGTGCCATCTTCAACTCCTTTTGTTTAGACCATGGAGTATAGATGGATCCTCGTCAATAAAATCCGTTGAAAAGTCACTCTAGTAACCACATATTACACAACATATTATTACCCCATGCATCTCTTCCATTGGCATAGTAAGGCCACATTACACGGCCTTTCATAGACACGGTGTCCGTGCCCATGCACATTGCACAAACCTATGTTGACTGGGACAAATCTGAATGAGAAGGGGGCAGTGGCAGCCAATTCTCAAGCCAATTACAAGATCACAAGGTGTAACATGATTAGAATGTATACTGTATAAATTGTGTTTTTTGCGCAAATGTTTCTTTTTTAGTTAGTTCTATCAGGTTTTACCTCTTATCATGCATAATAATGAGGTATATTGATAAATTTGTGATGTAATAGAAATGGCCTATGAACTTTGAGAATAGCGGAATTAAGAGAATTAGAGCGAGCATTTTTGTGAGATTACTTTGAGAACTTGGAGGGTGAACTTAATTGACTGTAGAAACGTAAATATAGTACCTAATTAACTTGGCATGAAAATACTTTTGCAAGAGAGAGAGTATTAGAGAACATGACAATAGATGAGGACCGGATTTACATGGAGCCAGTCCCCTCTCCAAAAGGCGTTTGTATTATAGATTCTCCCATCAAGGGAGACTTTGTTACAATACAATATTTGTGTTCATGAAGATGGAAAGCTTCATGCATCACGAGCTTAATATAAACTTTGCAAAAAACATTAACTATCCCAAGCCTCAGTACCAAGGCCTCAAACACCTTCGAAGGTGGAGAGAGCTAGCAGGGAATGAGGGTAGGGAAGAGGAAGAAGAAACATCCCATAGGATAAAGAAATAGTTCCTCACTTATCATCACTCTTCTTGCTTAACATAGCATAATAGCATAGTAATGAATATGAAGAAGATGCAAATCTTAAGCATTGAAGCATGGCTCTGGTTGGATTTGCATTTCATAGCCAAGAGTGTTGGTGTAGGCTCTCCACTTCTCAACAAACTTGGAGAAGGAGATGGAGCTCTTGCATTTTTCACTCCACACAATAAGAGAATGTGTGTGTGTGTGTGTGTGTGTGTGTGTGTGTGTGTGTGTGTGGGAGAGTATACCCCCCCTCTTTTAAAGGTTAAGGCCCTTTTGTGCTTGTCAGCAGAAGCTTTTTGCCTTAGTTGAGAGATGGATATAGCCTCCTTAATATTTTAAGAAGATGCTTGGCAGGTCACGACTATACTCATCGGTAGCAATCTTTCCATGTACTTTAAGTAGCAAGGGACTTTTAGGTCTTCCCTCTATGATTTCAAAAGGTGCTTTTCCCGTAGAAGTATGAATAGTGATACTATACGCATACTCTACGAGAGGTAAGTACTCTTCCCATTGTGAGCATTGATCTACTTCTATAACATAGGTCTTAGTAGATCAAGAATCATAAGATTGACTATCTCACTTTGGCCATCTATTTGTGGGTATATGCCGAAGAGAAATTCAATCTTGTACCTAAATTTTTGAAGAGACCTTTCCATAAATTACTGGTCATTCTAGGATGTCTATCTGACACGATGGATGTTGGTAATCCATGGTGTTTAAAAATCTGGGATATGAAAAGAGTTTCCAGTTGGTGTGCCTTAATAGTCTTCTTGACAGGGATAAAGTGTGCTTGCTTGCTAAACCTGTTGACTATTGTCCATATTCCCATATTCCCATGGATAGACTTGGGTAATCCAAAGATAAAATCCATGGATATACTCCCATAGTGAATTAGGTATTGGAAATGGCTGGAGTAATCTAGGTTGCTTCCCTCTATCATACTTGGTCTTTTGGCATACCACACAATTGGAAACATACTCTTGTATGTCCACCTTCATGGTAGGCCAATAAAAGTAAAAGTACGTATGTACTCCTGGCAGAGTAGGTTGAATGCCTCCATGCCCCACATATGGATGAGCATGGGATTCATACATGAATTTCTCACGAAGGGAGTGGGTAGCACATAGCCTATTTCCATGGAGAAGATAACCATCCTGCAAGGTGAATGGTTTCTCTTTCTTCCTTAAAGCAAGGGCTGACATTATTTCTTTAAAGTCAGGGTCAGTAGCATACTCATCTATCAAAGAAGATAGATCATTGTGAGTTGCTATAGACACATCATTAACTTTTGGTCGTCGTGAAAGTGCATCAGCCACTTGATTGTGCTTACCAGCAATGTGAGCAATGTGGAAATTAAATTGCGAAAGAAAATCTGCCCACCTCATTTGTTTGTCGGAAATCTTTGTTTGCATCATGAAGTACTTGAGACTTTCATAGTTTGATCGTAAAGTGAATGGAGTCCCCAATAGATAGTGCTTCCATGCGTCTAGGGCATGTAGAATAGCTAAAAGCTCTTTCTCATAAACTCCCAAGAACTATTCATGCGTATTGAGTCTTCGACTCTCATATGCTATGGCATGCCCTTCTTGAAGCAAGACTACTCGAAGGCAATCACCACAAGCATCACATTGGACCTCAAATGGTTTTGAGAGATCCAGAAACATGAGAACTAATTGACAGGAGGTAAGCTTCTCTTTGAGCGTCTTTTTGCTCCTTACCAGTCCATGAATACTTAACATTCTTCTTTGTTAAGTCATGTAATTGTCCTGCTATTTGAGAAATTTTTTCTATGAAGCATCTATAGTATGCACACATACCAATAAATCTTCTTAGCTCATGTAGATTCCTTGGATTAGGCCATGCTTTTATTACCTCTGACTTCGATGGATCCATACGAATACCATCTCTAGAGATAATATGACCTAAGTATTGAATCTCTTGAAGGAAAAATTTCTTTTCTTTTGGTTGAGAAAAACATTGTTCTCCCTCAATGCTTGAAAAATCACTTGGATATGATGCTTGTGTTCCTCCAAGGACTTGGAGTAGATGATGATATCATCAAAGAACACTCCAGTGAACTTGCGGTGGGTCTAATATTTTCTCCATCAAAGGATTGAATGTGGCAGGTGCATTGGTCAAGCCAAAAGGAATGACTAGATATTCATAAAAACCAAACGTTGTATGAAACGCGGTCTTTAGGATATCTTCCTGCACTATCCTTATTTGATGATAGCCACTTTTAAGGTAAATCTTATTGAAGTAGGTAGATCCTTGTAGTTTATCAAATAGATTTTCTATCCGGGATACGAGAAATGTGTTTTTGATAGTGATATGGTTTAGTGTCTAATAGTCCACACCCATGCGGTATGTTCCATCTTTCTTTTGCATTAAAAGGACTGGAGAACAAAAGGGAGAGGAGCTAGGACTCACCATCCCTTTGTCTACCAATTCTTGTACTTGCCTCATGATATCCTCTTGTTGAGCTTGGGAAACTCGATAAGGAGGTTTCTTAGGTAGTGAGCTTCCTGATAGGAGCTCAATTCGATGGTCATCATCCCCTTGTTTTGGAGGTAAGTCCATAGGGATATCATCGATGAACACATCTTGGAATCCTTTTAGAAAGTTAGACAAGCCTAACTCTTCTTGATTCCTACCACTCACCTTTCATGAAACATTACGACCTTTTAGGGACTCCTTGAAAAAAATCATGTACGTAGAAACTGAGCTCTTCATTGATTTATCAAGGGCAAGAGGATTTACAAGTGGTATAGTACGACCAGACTCATTAGCATCTATATACATGTTCTTTCCCTGTAGGTGAAGTAGATTCTCCTCTCAAGGAACTTCATGTTGGCAGCCATGTGATCAAACCATGGCGCCCCTAGGATAGCATCCTCATGTTGGAGAGGAGAGATGAAAAAATCTTCTTTGTCGACATAGCTTTGGACATGAAGCCTCAACTTCCCAATCAAGGGAGTAACGGAGGCTTGCTGTCCCTTGAAAGTTGTGTTAGCCGTTATAATATCTCCCATCTCAAAAGCTTGAATGACCAACTTGGTGGCCAACTCTGTTGATATGAAGTTGTGCGTAGAGCCAGGGTCAAACAAGATGTAGACATCATGCTCCCTTACCTTTCCCCAAGCATAGGAGAGAGATGATCCTTTGCAATGAGCATCCTCTTTTGGAGCTTCAATGGTGGAAGCTCTAGGAGTCTCATTGCGAGCTTTTCTTTTGGGTCAAGAACAATAACCATTTCCTTGCTCCCCACACTTAAAACATTTGTGATCCTTGCAAAAAGTTTCAATCTCTTCGGGAGAGAGTTTATTTTTACCTTTGTAAACTGCTTTCTCCTTGGACCGATTGTTGTTGCTATTGTTGGAATGGCCTTGGGAAGAATTTTGGGCATTAATTTTTCCCTTTGCATCACTTTTGTCTTTATTTTCCATGGGCTTGACATTCCTTCTAGCCCCTTTTTGGAAATTGATGCATGAAGAAACCATGGTATGGTAGATTACTTTGTTGAGAGAACTAGGTCATTGAGAGCTGACATACTCGGCCATCTCTTCAGGTAATCCTACACATAATTATTGCTTTTGCTCGACAAAGTCTATCTTTTGAAAGATAGTAGCCTTGAGATGTAAATCCCAAAACTTTTCCACATATTTGTGGATAGACTCATGAGAGAGAGCCTCAAACTCCACCATTCGGTGAACACTTTTTCCTTTGCATTGCTTATTGCTTGCAAGGAATTTCTTCATAATGGAAAATCGTAGAGTTTTCCATGCCTTTGGGGCTTCACCGTTGCCACAAAGGCTAGACCACCATTGAAGAGTCAATTTTTGGAAGAGCATAGCTACATGGCGTAGCTTGGAGGACTCCATGAAGCCCTCATCTCCAAAGCCCGCACCAAATTTTTGGATGAAGGTCAATAGGCCTTGTCGGGAGTCTTACCAAACAGGGAGCGAACATAAAACCGAGCGACTTTCTCACAAACATCGAGCAGAGAGAGAGAGAGAGAGAGAGAGAGAGAGAGAGAGAGAGAGAGAGAGAGAGAGAGAGAGAGAGAGAGAGAGGTTGGTGGCATCAAACCTCCCAAAAAAAAGAACCCCTTGAAACAGTCAACATGGATTGTTTTAGGGTTTTATTTTATTTTTTGTTTTTGGAGAACTCTTTGAGGGTTTTTTTTTTGTTTTTGGAGGTTTGATGCAAACCCCATGCCGACTCTCTCTCTCTCTCTCTCTCTCACGATTATTTTAGGCTTTTTTCTTTAGTTTTTGAAGGTTTGATGTCACTACCATGCCTGACTGACTCTCTCTCTCTCTCTCTCTCTCTCTCTCTCTCTCTCTCTCTCTCTCTCTCTCTCTCTCTCTCTCTCTCTCTCTCTCTCTCCCCCAAAACTTGGAATTTTGATGTTGCTACCACGCCGACCACTCTTCGAGAAAAGTGTGCCTTAGCGTAGCCTTGAGCCAATTTTATCACGAATGTTTTGGATGAGCATTGGATGTTGAAAAATCAAAATAGCCAATAAAAAGGAGGGGGAGAAGGAGAAAATTCGCTTAGAAAATTCATGAAAATGGAGTCCTATTTGAATCTACCATAAAGGGAATTTAGTATGTTTGCAAAATTGTGCTCTCTCTCTCTCTCTCTCTCTCTCTCTCTCTCTCTCTCTCTCTCTCTCTCTCTCTTCAAAGGCCTTGTTCTCATCCCTCCCCTGCGCTTCTGAGCTGTGCAGAGGCTATCGACCAAGGAATGAAATAATGCTTGGACATTGCACTGCACCATGCAAATCTCCTCAAAGTGGCTGCATCACATCACCTCCCTAACGTCAGGGAGTTGGGCTTCATCCTCCGCAGCCAGAGCCTTGCCATCTCAATCTCATAAAAAATGTGTATCTCTCACACTGGCTCTCTTGCAGATCTGAGTATGAGGGAACACGCCATTGGAGATGTCATATAGATGCTTAAAACGGGTTGGCCCATAGTGAAGCATGGTGCGATCACTAGGGCCGACATGGTAGCCAAAGTAGGGGGTAGTATAACCATGAGCTTCCTTCCATCCACTGCTTGAGCCTACTTAGCTTAGCTTCTCTATCCACCCACCAAAGCGTGTTCAAAAATAGCTTGACGACAACTTTGGTGAGCTGCGTTGTAAGCATAGCTGCCATAACTTATATGCTTGTCCGCGAGACACAAAGAAGTTTCAATTATCAAAAATTCAACTCAAGCCTTCCCTACTTTGCTTATCCCGTCTGTATTCTCTTAGAAACGTGCCTCTCTCTCAATAAAAAATAAAAAAGAACTACTGGAAACAGTCCCCGCCGATGAGAGGGCTAATCAGTGGCACGTTGTGTACTAGCTAGAGAGAGAGAGAGACAGAGAGAGAGAGAGAGAGCTGACGAACGAGACTAATGGAATGTGGGTTGCTGTTGGCGCGTGTGTGCGTGCGCACCTGGAATGGTTGCCGCTTGTCTGGAGAATGTACCCCCTTTGCATGCCCGATTCAGCTACACTACCCATCAGCGCAGGTTTATTTGCCTTCTTGATGGTGTTCCTACTTATTGTGACACCATGGATGAAGGTATTAGCAAGGCACATGCCTTCTCTTTCTTGAATACGATGGGTATTGGGCTCTATGCAGCAGGTGCAAGAATTTCTAAAAGAAACCCGCAAACAACGCCGTTGTGTGTGTGTTGGGGGGGGGGGGGGGGGGCGGGAGAGAGAGAAAATGCATGCAGTGGCAGCTAGCTTGTTTCCTGTAACTCGTGATGTGCAATCAAAAGAGGGGAGAGAGAGAATGCTCTTCCACAAGGTAAGCTTGGGCTGGGAAACTTGTTCTGCGTCTAGAAGCCATCAGCATTATTGAGCGATCTGGTGTAGAGGGAAAAAAAACTATTTTTCGTTTTTAATAGAGAGAGCTGCACATTAATTGATGAGAAAGAGAAAAGGCCGGAGAGCAAGAGCGAGTGAGAGAGGGGAGATTTGGTGTAGAGGGGAAAAAAATATACTGGAAACAGTCCACGTTGACGCGGACTGTTTCCAGTAGTTTTTTTTTTGTTTTAAATAGAGAGAGATAGGGCTACACATTAACTGATCAGAGAGAGAGGGGGTGTCAAAATCCGAGAGAGAGAGAGCGAGCAAGAGCGAAGAGAGAGAGAGAGAGAGAGAGGAGCAAAAGAAGACGACAACATGCAGGGCAAGCTTCCATAGCCTCACATGCTGGGGAATAACGAGCTCATTTTTAGGAATCTCTCATGCTCTCGGCACGTTGCCACAATAGACAGACGTGGACAAGAAGCGCCATTTCCTAATATTCCAGTAGGTGTTACCCAATTTTAAAAAAGGAATAGGAGACGAATCATGGCAAGATGCATGCATGCATTAGATATGCAGTTGATGTCGAATCGGCATGGTACATACTACAGATAGAGATAGTGTTGGCAAGACTCGTAGGGTAGAGGCATTTAAAAAACGTCTAAAAACTTAAAAAAAACTTTCAAAACAATCCACAATGGCGCAGACTGTTTCAAGAGCTTTTTTTTAGAGAGATAGAGAGGCTTTCAACTAGGGCTAGAAAAATACTTTTTTGCTAACCAAAGAAAATAAGGACAAACTTGAAATTCTATCGGTTGTTCTTCACTACAAGGTACCAGGATTAAAGAATTTCAACCGGTTAAAATACATTAGACCCCGTTTTTCCTAACATTGGTTTTAACTGCAGCCAATTGTCACTTATGCAGCTTAAAAGAGACACAAGAACATGTGGTCTACTAAGCAGGCATGAATGGGAATAAAGACAAACTGATGGCAATAAGGATATGTGTTGCTGTTCTCTGCCGAAGAGAGAGAGAGAGAGAGAGAGAGAGAGAGAGAGAGAGATCTTCATGTGCAAAATCAAAGTTATCAGTGTTTATTCTAACCTGTTGGTTATTGCCATCCATGTTAATTAAACTTATGTGTTTACTTAGTGTATGCTTTGGCAATTCAAAACCTTAGTTGCTACTTCTCTTAGGCTTTGAAAATAGGCACTTAAGTATCTACACCCACGGCTCGAATTGGTTAGTTATAGAGAGTAGTGGAGTGGGTCTAACATAGCAAAGCTGTCGAGGGATAGCTCCTTTTGGACTTCTTATGGCTCAATAATGGTAAAGACGTAGGTAAGTCTAAGAAGACTCCATTATTAAGACCAAATCTCCCGAGGTGTGCACCATATCCCACATAGGCTCAACAAAATTGATAATAGATCCCAGTCCCACTTAACCTAGTATAATTAATAATTCAAACATTAATAGGCTACTTAAGGACCTCTCTTCTTAATCAAGAAAAGAGAAACCAAATGCTCTGATACCAATGTAATGGAAATGGCCTATCCACTTTGAGAATAGCGGAATTAGGAGAATTAGAGTGAGCATTTTTGTGAGATTACTTTGAGAACTTGGAGGGTGAACTTAATTGATGGTAGCAACATAAAAATAGTACCTAATTAACTTGGCATGAACAATACTTTTGCAAGAAAGAGAGTATTAGAGAACATGACAATAGATGAGGACTGGATTTACTTGGAGCCGGCCCCCCCTCCAAAAGATGTTTGTATTATAGATTCTCCCATTAAGAGAGACTGTTACAATACAATTTTTGTGTTCCTTGTGACCTTGGTGATGCAATGAAGATGGAAAGCTTCATGTATCACGAGCTTAACATAAACTTTGCAAAAAGCATTAACTATCCCAAGCCTCAGTCCCAAGGCCTCAAACACCTTCGAAGGTGGAGCGAGCTAGCGGGGAATGAGGGTAGGGAAACATGCCATAGGAGAAAGAAATAGTTCCTTGCTTATCATCACTCTTATTTCTTAGCATAGCATAATAGCATAGTAATGAAGATGAAGAAGATGGCAAGCTTAAGCATTGAAGCATGGCTCTTGGTTGGATTTGCATTCCATAGACAAGAGTGTTGGTGTAGGCTCTCCACTTCTCAACAAACTTGGAGAAGGAGATGGAGCTCTTGCATTTTGCCTTCCACACAATGAGAGAATGTGTGTGTGGGAGAGTATATCCTCCCTCTCATGCTTGGTCCATCTCTCTCTCTCTCTCTCTCTCTCTCTCTCTCTCTCTCTCTCTCTCTCTCTCTCTCTCTCTCGTACTATTTTATTATTACATTTGGACATGTGTCCTCTTTTTTCTCTTTGAGAGAAAGAACCTAATTACTTATTTTTATGTATCTAAATTCTCATTGGACCCCTCTAAAACCTAACCAGTAGCATTCAATAACATCATGAGGGCCACATGTAGAGGATCATTTGAACATGTGTCTTCTATGCTTATTAAGTCATTTGGTTGAACTAGATACTTCAAGGACTTACTCAAGCAAGCAAGCATGTGTCTTTTATGCTTCTAAGTCATTTGTTTTGAACCGAATACTTCAAGCCTTATTTAATCAAGCATAGATGTTCATGCCTCTTGAGAATTTATATTTGAATTTAACGTTTCAAAAACCTTAGTCATTTAAGCAGAAAAATCACCTCAAGCTTTGGGCAAGGTTCTCACAACCACTTTAAGCGTCTTAGCACCTCATGCTTGGGTACGATTCCCATCTCGAGGTTAGCCCTAGCTTGCGTAAGGTCAAAGGACTTTTTAACACTAACTTTTGGAGGTCTTTAATGAAGCTAACCCTAAGGTCTTTTAAGCTCCATTAGGTAGCATTGCTCTTTGATAAACCATCCCTCATTTGGACCCTTTACCATTGGCCCTGTGTTGAGATAGATCCGTAAGCACATGTTTATCTTCTAATCCATGTTCTCGTTTATTATCCCACATTAAATGATTAGTTTAATATGACAAAATCATTTGGGTTGTTTAGATATTAGATTTTATGACATTTGATAAATATGATGCCTAGAGTGCAAAATAATTTTGCCTAATTTTTGATCGAATAATTGTAGCGCGGATAATGTGTCGTGCTCTCTATAGTGGGTGGTCCTCAGTGCAATGTGCATGACAATCTCACTCAAACAAACTAAACAGAAAGGAAACAATAGACATCAAAACAGAGCTCACAAGGACACAACAGTATACCAGAACATATGACTCGACTATCTTACAGACTCTGGCGTGGCAGCACACTCAGCTCCAGCCCAGGACTCACAGGTACAATGGGGGTGTCGAGGCTCAGATGTGCAGGGATGGTGAAGATGTGCTCTGTGCATAGACTCACTCTAGACGACTACGTACAAGATAATGCAACTGGCCCAAAATGACTACTCATATGTACAACCATAAAGAGCCACCAACGGCTCATAAATGTCCAGTCAGCTAAGTCTATCTCCAAACTGAGTGGTGGTGGTGACCTGGCCACGATGTTCTGCCACATGTCACTCCCCAGCCCAAAGGGTCCATTAAGTGTGAACCAGACCAACTGTAACTAACTGTCCAACTGTCTGTCTGTCCTGTGAAGTGACATTGTACAATAATAATAATTTTTAGCAGTTTTCTTTAATTTCTTACTAATACGGAAAAAAAATTAATGAAATTAGCAAGGAGATCTAAAATCGAGTTGTGAAAGCAGGATCAATTAATGAAATACAGGATCAACAAAGCAAGAAATTTAAGCATGTTAAGTATGGAAAGATTTGGTATAATTTAAATTTATGGTCAACTTACAACATATCAAATTCGCAAAATTGAGAGCAATTAACGACCGAATGTCCAAATGTCAAGTTGTTTGAGTTACACATGACATGCCATGGGGAATCAAGAAAATAATGGTATGCACTTGGGACTTTGGATAAGTCAAGCACTTATAGGCAAATAGGGCAAATTAGGCCTCATTTGCACTTATTGAGCTAGAGAGAGAGAGAGAGAGCTTCCATTTTTGCGACCGAGGGTCGTTTTCCAAATTTTTGGTCTATCTCTCTCCTTTGCGCGAGAACCTCACCTAGTTTTTTTTCATATTTACTATTTATCTTCAAGTAAGTTTATTTCTACTTTATAGTTTTTACATTCATGTAAAAGAAAAAAAAAGTGAAATTTATGAGCATTAATATTTGATCCACCTACTTCTATTTTAATATAAATTTTTAATGACCTCTACCATATTTTATTTCACTATGTAATATTAATATTCCACACTTCACTTGTATTTTCATGAGGAAATTCAAGTCTCTTTCAGGTACTCTCTCACACGGGTGATGACCTTTGGGATGCATAAAGAAAGTGTCAACAAATATCGGACCACGAAAAACTTTATGGTAGCAATGGTACACTTTTTTGTGGGAGTTTTGAAAGCCTTTTTCACTCCGAATTTGGTAAAGCTTAAAAGATGAGAAATATAGCTGGTGAGCTGAATTTTTTCCCTATGTTTTTTTTATAATTTTTTGAAATTGTAGTGCCAAGATATGACCAAAATGATGGACCCCAGTTTTCCACACAAGGCACCTTTGAACTTTTCTTCCCTTCTCCTCTCCACACTCACAACCACACTCATATCTCTCTCCCCCTCATCAAGACCTGGAAAATTTCAGCCCTCTCTTCATCTTCATCTCTTCATTCACCTTCATAGCTCACACCTTCTTTTATGAACACACTCTCTCTCACAAATACATACTTACCTACATACACAATGTGCATGTAACCACCCTCTCCAATGATTTCGGCCACCTCCTGACAAATCCCTTGTAAAATTCCCTATCCCCTCTCTTTTAATAAGCTAGTGTAGCTAGCAGCGGTGTAAATTCCCCATCCCCTCTCTTTTAATAAGCTAGTGTAGCTAGCAGCGGTGTAAATTCCTCCCCCTCTCTCTCTCTCTCTCTCTCTCTCTCTCTCTCTCTCTCTCTCTCACACACACACACACACACACACACACAAGACCATTAATCTGACACATACGCAACTCACAGACAAGGGTGACCCACAATCACATGGCCATTGATAAAACATTTCAAAATCCCACCCTCTTTCCCTATATAAAGAGGTATCTCCTCAAAATACACACACACAAGGTCACCATGCCACAAGTTCCAAATTGTGAAGATCACCATGAGTACACAAGGCTCCACATTCTAGCATGTCTAGAAGTTAATTTATTCCAAGGGGTTTGTGAATCACCCTCCATGCTATCACACCACAAGGAAAAGGGTAGCTATTCACTCACGCATGCAATACATAAATTCCACATGCACCACGACATCAAGTGCTTCACACAACATATGCAGGGAGATCACCCTCGCTTTCTCAACCCCATAATGGCCACTATCCATGGAGGCATCCGCATTTCACCAAGCGCATGGCAACATCTTGGGTGATCACCTCTGAGGGACTCATTGGGTCTGCCTTGGTTCGATATGGTGTTTCTTCTAGGTAAATATACCCTTGTCGCACATTGTTCTCACTCTTTTACTCAAGCCCTTGTTATGCAATTTCCTTTGGGAATCAAAGTTTTAATTATCTCTTGTGTATCTTGATAGCTCAATCCATGGCCATCAAGTTTATGAGACCATAAGTTGTGCGTTGTGTTATAATTTGATGCTGTACAATCTACCTTGCTTCTCCAACTTTCTCTGTTCTTCTTCATAACGTACTTGAGTCCACTCTAGGGTTGTGCATGATGCTCAATTCTTTCCACCTTCCCTAGAAGCGTGTTGGGTATGTTGTGGATTGATCACAATGTGTCCAAGTCTCTTTGTTGCATCCTAGCCGCATCTTGGCTAGATGGTGCTCCCCCTCCCTTGTTTGTTTCTCTCTCACGCATCGTATTATGGATCACAAGCTCGAGGTGATGAGGGATCTAGGTAGGGGCAATGTTGAGGCCACCCCTCCCTGCTTGTGATTTCCCGCCATCAGTCTCACTGGTGCCCCCACTGAGGAGGGCTTTGCAAAGACTTCAGTTTACAACAGTAGCGATGCATGCCATCAATCATGGGCGAGTGGCTACAAGATTTTTCAAATTGGAGGACTGAATAAGAGAAGATTGTAAAGCAATAAAGGCCTTTATCGAAGTGCTACTACCAGGTTGTAGCATCATCAATATCCAAGAGGTAAGCTCCCCATCTATCATTTCTCGTGCTAATCGCAAATCAAGAGCATTAAGAAGGAGGGCTACAGGATGTCATCATTTTTGTCAACCAAGCAATCCTATCAATGAGTGCCAATAGAGGAGGGTTTTTTGTCCAACAATTGAAGAAGACTCATCAACTACATCAACCGCAAGTTCTAAGACACAAAGCCTAAATCATTTGGTGGAAGCAAGTGGCCTATGCTCTCTCTAGGCATAGAGGATTCACGTGAAGTACAACCACTCAAGTGTTGCTGTTGCATGCAAAATGGAACGTTGATTGAGGTAGACCCAATCTATTTTGAACGCAGTATGGAAAATTTTGTGGACTTCAACAAGAGGTAAAGGCCTGTGATAAAGGTGTTGTCTTGTTACCACTCAAGGTATGCAACTCTAGTGGCCACATCCTTGCCCTACACCAAACATGGATAATAACAATAGGCCATAAGTCTCTCCTTTTCATTTCTTGAACCACATGCATGTAAACATGCACGTTGATTGGAAAATATTCTACCAACAAAAGATTTTTTTCTTGTTTGGAGCGAATATGCTTGATGAAATCCTTAGATCCCCACATTCCATGATCTCGCCCATTCTTGATTACTACCACTCTTTTGATGTAAGCATTTTTATTCTATTCTAGCCTTGTGTTCTTCTATTCCACCCGTGTATAATCCTTTTTGAATCACTGAGTCATTCCAAAAAAAAAAGGGGGTTTGTGATTTTCTACTCATTGATTTACTACCATGGCAAGTGTGTCTTTTCCCGCATTCAGTGGCAACAAGGGAGAAGATAGTACCATCGAGTTTTTGGATAACTTTGACATCGCTTGTGTGGTTTCCAACAAGGATAATTATGTTTCATAGCTACACATTTTTCTCTACTAATACTAATGAAAGCAGAGGCCAAGTTCTGGTACAACTCTTTTCTCCAAGCTACCAAGGATGCATGGGACTTACTACCTGCTGCCTTCGTGAAGAGATTTGGTGAAGACACAACCTCAAAAAATTTATGGCAGCTGCTGAGAGAGTTAAAGCAGGAAGGTTTGCTAAAGTATGCCCCTTACAAATCCAAGTTTATGGATTTGTGGGAGCGATGGGTTTCCTCACTAGAGGAAGGTGAAGGAGCACCTAATTTCCTCAAGAAGGACCGTTTCATTGTTGGCATGTGGTTGTCGCTTAACGAAAGTGAAGGGGATATTTCTTGCAACATATGAGTTGGCATTGGAAGTAGCCCACCTTAAAGACAAGAAGGTTCACACGCAAGAAAGAGTCCATGAGTGAGAGAAATCAAGCTCAATTCAACTAAACCCAGTAACTGCAACAGCCTCTCCGAGGACCCAACCACAAGAGGCATCAGAAGGACAACAAGACATGTTGAGCCGCATCACTACTCAGCTGGAGAATTTGCATGTGCATTTGATGCAACGAGGGCATGCACACAACCATAATCAAGATCAAGGAGAGGACAATGAAGGCAGAACCAAGAATACCACTGCTAAAAGTGTGAAGAAGATGGCCATGGTAAGTATTACTATTCACACCAAAGAAGGCAGGATTTTAATAGAGGAGCTTCGAGGGATTCATCCTGGAAAACTTACCGCACCACATAAGTGCAGGGGAGGGGGGTTTTGTTACAAGTTACATAATCGTATAATCTAGGGGGTGTCATATTTATGGGGAGAGGGGGGAGACCTGATCCAAGTTGACTACGTGTAATGATCGATCATTGATGTACACTAGAACTCAGATGAATTTTGGGAAAGAATTTTATCAAGTCACATATCAAATTTTGCATCAAGCCAGTCATAGATAAGGATTGATTAACATCAACTTTGGATGGGTCATAATTGGACGAGTAGTCAAAGTGCAGGCTAATCAAGCACATAGTTTGAAAGTCAAACTAAAACACATTGAGGATACATCTAGTTATCAACAAAAGTGGTTCCTTAGTACGTTGCCAGCCACTATGCTACACACTCTTTGACTACTTTTACTCAATTGACCTAAATTTTATATCTAAGATAGGGGTATGATAGTTTTTTTCCTTGATTGTTGTATAAGCATAGAAAGGGGGGTCATAATCCCTTATATGAGACGTATATAGGGGTTTTATCAAAGTTGTCCGCTCACACACATGGTGTCCTGTTTTGTATATAGAGTGAATTCCCTCGGAGAGGAGCAAGACAAAATCAACTCTCACCACCAAGAGCAAGACCACCGCCATCAAGGCCACCACAACAAGAACCACCTGTGCAAATCCTTCAACGACTTGTGCAACCACAACCACCACAACATAGCCTCATTTCACCTTTACCACCACCACTAGCTGACAACCACGTAGTGAGTATCATTGGTCTTGAAGGTAAGGGCATTATGAAATTTGAGAATGTTAGCAGCGGCTAACACAGGTTACACCGAATATGCATCAAGCCTGAGATATGCTATGGTTTTTTCATAATATTTCCAACTCACTTTGTATAAGTCTTGGACTCATCAAAAGTTGTATATGCTAGTTAAAGGGCTCAAGCTTGAACGCATAGTAGAAGGCATTATGGTGAAAGATTTTAAAAGGAAGCCTTTATGCAAGGAGGCTTCATTCTTGAGTATCCACTCTTGAGGATCCACTTTTGAGTGCTCTGTCTCTCTCTTGAGTGTTCACTCTATGGCCTAGCCTTGAGCTTACTAACCCATGCTTAAGAGGCTAGTGCTAATCCATTATAAATAGAGTAAGCTATTCTTGATTAATCTAATCCCTATTTTTACATTAGTCTACTTCTTCTCTACATTTGATTATGTCATGAAGCAGCATTACACTCTCATTATTCTAGCTTTGAGATAGGTATGTACTTCTTGCTATTAACCACTCCTATTCTTCCATAAGCATTTGATTTGTGAGATTTATCATCACTAATTAGGTTGATTAAGTTGGGTCTTAATATTGTAATTAGTGTGTGTGCTCTATTGTTTGCTTGTGTGTAGATAGGTTTTATGAAACTCTAGCACCATTCAGCTCGTGTGTGTAGCTATTGACGAAGTGCCGTGATTGACATGTGGTGATTGGAGAGGCCAACACCAATGTAATTAGTGTGTGTTTATCACTAGTGTGCTTGGGGTTTTTAGTCTATGGTAAGTCGGACTTTGGTGGACTTGATGTGTGTAGGAGTTGATTGATTAGTGATTAGAGTATGTTTAGAGTTAGCCTTGCCATGGCTAATCTCTACTTGCATAGGAGAGGTGATCTCTTGAATCCTCTATTTCTATTCATCCGATGCTCGTGCTTCCATGTCCTAGCTGGGTTGGCGATCCACGGATTTGATAATTTTGTGTGGGTTGTGATTAGGTCGTTGCTACAACGCCTCCCAACATTTGGCATTGTTGCGTTGGGGATTGATAACCTAAGCTAGTGAGTATAGGATGTTTAGAATAGAGTAATTTTATTACTAATTTCTTGGTTTTTGAGTGTGTGTAACTCAATTTTGGTTTGATTTTATGATGATTCTGCAAATAATTTATGCTAATGTTGAGTTATAAATACCCCAACCCCCAATTTCACTAATTTCATACTACCCCTTGCTAGTTTTGCTTCATTTCGATGCTAATTGTACTAATTTTTAGCTAATTTTTGACTAATTTTTCTAGCCTAACCACTAATATTGAAGTGTAATGTATGTTAAATCCCCTTTTAAGAGGTGGAATCATCACTCTAATAAAGTTAATTGTGCTAATTTATGCTTAATTTGATGGTTTGAGTGTTTGATTTCTTGCCTACAATGGTCAATTTTGGAGCCGATTTGATGGTGAACATAGAATGATGCGTCTTTTTGTGGAGCAAAGGAGTAGCTTGAGTGAGTATTACGACGTAAGTGCACTCACTTGCTTATGTAATTTCTTGATTGATTAATGTGGTTTCAATGTGTGCTAATTAATTGCTAAAATTAGGTGTGTAACTCC